>NC_059433.1:96660534-96948851 GCF_021028975.2 Sphaerodactylus townsendi
CCACTGTTCGGATGTTATAACGTAGAATTAGAATTTAGGTATCCTAGAAATGTTATAATGCCAGTTGTCATCTTTAATTATTATAAAGACAGACATTTTTATCCTTCAAAATAAATCTTAGCTGTGCTATCAATGAAACATGACCTAGTTTGCAGTCTTGCCTTTTCAAATTTAGTTTTTCATCAGCTGAAAAAAATTCACACTCACCGCTGCCATTATATAAGACCTGCATTGTTTCAAACTCCAAACTTGTGTAACTTGGGTCTAAGACTTCACTATAATTTGCCATCTCCATGTCCAGAACTGATTCAGAGTTCCTCATGATTGAACAAACCCAAGAAACTACTGTTCTTCCAGTAGGGCGCAACCCAATCTGTTTGAATGGTAATCAGTGACTGATAATTCAAGTGGTTACTGTAACTGTGTCACTTACATGTTGTAGTGGGAGGAGTTAGAAAAGTGCTTCAGCATGCCATATCTGCCAGTTTCTCTCCCCCTCCCAACAAGTCCATTTTATGATTCACCAAAGCAATTCCCTCTGAACACTGGGGAGTGTTTCATGGAAGGTTTTAAGAACACATTCCAATTGGCTTGATGCCTGTGCTATATGGAAGCAGCATCTATTAGATGCCTGGTGTTGTTCATAAAAATATCAAAACTTTGTCCAACAACTTGTCCAACCCTAAACATTACCGTAGACAAAACCTGTCAAGCAGGAAGAATGTTTGTAGAAATAAGTATGGTGCTTACTTTCCTCCCTGCACATCACACAGACAGGACAATGATTTGTGGATATTGCCTTGTAGGCTATATTTTCCTTCTACTATTCTCCATACTGAAGCAGCTCTACACAGTTAGATGCAACCAAAAGGTACGTTCTGCTTCAAAAACACAGTGTGGTAAACCTCAGAGGTTGAAATACAAATACAGAAGAGAAAGAGAATTGATCTCTTTAGCCTAAGGTTTATTATTTGAACAGAAATGATCATAATGAATATAGGCAATGCATACACATTCTAACTTTCCACATTTTTTATCACTCACAGAAAGAGAGAGATGTGTCTAAACTGATCAGCATTAACTGTCTGCAGGCTTTTGAACACTGCTTCTGTGTAGAAGAATCCCAGTTGCTGTATAATTATTTTACATTCTATCTTCCAGCAAGGGGATTTTATTGTGGGACAGGAAAGGATGAGTAGGAGTGACCCATCATACGTACATTCTGGAGTGTACTGACAGTTACACTTAAGAGATGCAAAGACATTCTTACACCTTCTATGAAAGCAGTTGCTATTTATGGTTGTTGCAAGTGTGCCCATTCCACAGAAATGTTTTCATAAAGGAAGAATCATTTTGCTTAGATCCCCTTATCAGACCTCGCTCTGCTTCAGGGACTATAAACATTTACTGTCAAGCTACTACATAATATGATAATCCAAGTAATTCATTACTTGGCAATGTACTTTTTGTATAATACATACAATACGCTCCCCTTAAAGATAACATCAAGGGTGCTGTAAAGCTATGATTTGTTGCATCTCATTAATAGTTAACGTGTTGTTCTGAACCTTGTTCAAATGAGAGAAAGATATTTGAAATGGTTTTACCTAGCACATAGTGACCACCCAATGAACTCTCAAAGCCAGATTCATAACAGCAAGAAGAAATGTCACTTCACCAGTCAAGCATCAGCATGAGACTGAATGAATGGAGAGTTAATGCTCTTGATAGTTCTCTAACAATATAATGCTTCCATCTTCCACTTTTGGGAAACCAGCAGGTTTATTCAAGATTAAGGATTTAGCTTACAGCAACTTACTTACTACAGTTTCAAGGTAAACAAGTTAGCTTGGTCTAGATAAAATAGGTTAAACTTCTGATTTCTCAACCAACCATCTTAGTGCAAGCAACTTCCCTTTTGACCACTTTTAAGAACTGGTAAGTAAAATGGTTCTCTCTCATTTGAAGCAGGCAAGCATGTCAAACTCATCAGTATGACTTAGCTGTAGCTATTCTGTACGTTTTGAGTACTTTAGGAAGTGGCATTTACTACAGTCCTTTGCTGGTGTTCAGTTCAGTTTATTAATAGTCATAGACCAGCATAATATTACAAGAGATAAAACAGGAAGTATTTACAAAGTTTAAAACATCAATAAAATTTCCTTATATAAAAGTCACTCAACCCACCAATAACCAATGGATTTTATACGCCATCACAAGTAACCATACAGTCTTACTGCATGCAGTGGTTTTTCATCTATAAGGAGTAGTCTAATGTAGACCAAATCACAATATCCAGGATGTTTTTGAGCACAGACTGAATAGTTCTTAAGTGAACCTCCTGGTAAAAGGGGAACCAAAGTAAACAATGTTCTGTAGATCCAGTCTCCCTTAGGCTCATTCTGCACATGCAGAATAATGCACTTTCAAACTGCTTTCAGTGCTCTTTGAAGCTGTGCGGAATGGCAAAATCCACTTGCAAACAGTTGTGAAAGTGGTTTGAAACCGCATTATTTTCCGTGTGCGAAAGGGGCCTACGTTCATAGGGGTAGAACCTCTCCACAAAATTAATCTTTTTATAATGGCTGTCCAGAAGAGCAGAAGAAAGAGCATGTTATTTGGCATTCTAAAATGCCTTTCTAGGAATCTCCAGCTGAAAAAGGTAGACTGCAAGACATTGCTGGTGTTTAACTCTGATCAAGTTGTGTTGCTTGTACAATGATTCATCTGTCGGGTGAAGAGGATGTGCTGTATGAAGCATATTCTAGTAAGTGGGTAGCATTTCTGTTCCACTGTGGATTTCCATATTTCAAGAAATTTCTCAGTCTATTTGAGGGGACCCACGGTTGTTGATAACTTCCAGGGCCTTTCCCAAAAGGATTTAATGATTTTGCTTGTTAGCACAGCAAGGATAAAAACAGCCACAGATGGAAAAGACAGTCATGCTGTCTTTGATATCTTGATACTATAGACTATGAATATTTTTTAATGATGGAAAGAATAAACTTGATGTAATAAATCTGACATGAGGATGAGAGTCATCAGAATTGTTTTACATTAAATGTTATTGTTTTATGCCATTTGCAAAAAACAGTCCCCTGCAGGGCCAACGAAAGCTGAAATATGGATCTGGTTGGTTTTATGGTTCTTTATTTTAAGACTGTTTTAGTTGGGCACTTGCATTACAACAGCTGGTAATCATTTCTTGCTGTGCACTGAAATTTTTGGTTTATTTTATTTAATCATGTTATTTTTATAAAGGACACAGAGAACAGTTTCATAACAAAATTCATGGAAACACCTTTCTTTTTAGATGGTTAATCATATTCAGTCAACCCTCTTTGTATTCATACATTCCAGAATATAATTGTCTTTGTTATGTAATTTTCAACCACTGAATCATATGCACCTGTATGTTCAAGCAGTAAAACTAGGACTGAAGAGAAATTGATTCAAAACCTCTTGCGTGAAAATCATTGAGTGCCTGTGAGCCAGCCATCATTTTTCTGCTTCAGGTATCTTACGGGACTATTGACAGAAATAAAGCAGAGACTCGAACTAAGTATGCAGCCCAGAGATTCTTGAATGAAAATGTAACATAATAGTAATGATAACTTATGATCAAATTGAAAGTATTTTAGAGCTTGTTCTAAAGCCAATTGCAACTGCAAATATATAATTTTGTCTATTTATTTCCAGACCAAGATGCTGTTTTGCATGTAATTTCTAAATTACAAGTAAGTTTAGGATGAGTTCAAAACCAAGTAGAAATTTGATATCATGTGACACAAAAGTGATTGGGAAAACAGGATGTCAAGGGCCACTCCCCACTTACCTCCAAATCTCGCCCAGGTGCAACCCATGGCAAAGCGACCCCTGTCAGAGAATGCAAGCCTCTGTGAAAACTTTTGACAAGCGGAGACATTTGTTCCCTCTACTCCATTTTCCATTCAAGGAAATAGCATGCGGCGGTTCCACATCAAAGAGTCAAGAGAGGCAGTGAAGCTGTTCTGAGTTAGGCTGCAACGCACGCGTGTGCATCACTACTTTACGACGTGCGGGAGTTGCAGCCAGCCGAAGGCGGGGCTCCATTTTGATTGGCTGACCCGAAAAGTTCATTTGGATAAGCTGAACGCATTGTTTTAAGACGTCTGCACATGCTGACGTCACTACCTGTTGCAAATTGCTTGGGCAGAAAAATGAAAGTAAATATCGGTTTCGGTTTACACCGCCGACAACCCTGTGCTCAGCGGCACTTTGCCAAGCTGCAAAACAGTACAGCTCGAAAAAGAGCAAAAAAGAGCAATGTTGGCACGTCTTGTTGAGCACACGTCTCAATTTCCGAGCACTTTCTGACGGGAATACCCTCCCTAAACAAAATGCCGGTTCCTGTTTCCTGATTGGCCAGAAACTGCACGTCAGAGCGAATCAGCCGCGCGTAAACAGCCGAGGTTCCCCACCCCCCTGCGGCACCTGCGGGGTTTTTGAAAATGTTGCTCTTTTCAGAGGACCTAATTTGCCGCTCGACAAGGAGGTGGGAGAGCGGCAAATTAAGGGCAGCTGCGCAGTGGGCGCTGGTGACGTGGGGAACGTCCATCCTCCTTGTGTCTTTTAAAGAGGTGACCCCGCGGCTTATGGTGAGTGGGGAGTGGCCCCAAGTGGGGATGCTGCAAACTTTTTGGGGAACATGTTCAAATGTGCCATTTGAATCTGCAATCAGACATTCACTTATCCTCGGATTTCCTTGCCTAGCTGTGCATGACTTAAGCAGCTATCCAACAGCTGTGCATCTTACACAGTAGCAGAGATTACATAATACCTCCATGTTCATGACCCAAACCAATACTGCATAAATACAACCAATCACAGAAGTCCTTGCATACAATACAATTGGTTGCCAAGAAGGGGCAAGAGTTTTCCTGGATAGAAAGAAGCCCTCTATAAATATTGACACCTGTAGAAGATTTCCCTCTCCTCCATCAGGGTAGTAGTTTTAAAAATCACGCTTATTTGGGTCCTTCTGGTCAGGCAATCAGACTTTAGCTTTCAGATAATTAGCAACTCAAGACTTCTTAATTATTTTTGAGAATCAAAACTACAACTCTCATTAGACTTGAAAAATACATATGCATTTACAAAGAAAAGAGGAAAGGACTTCAACAAATACCATTTTTTTAAAAAAAGAATAGTTGGTTTATATGATGCTCTGCTCACTTATTATTTAAACAACTGATTGTAGCATACCACCATATGTGGAACTGAAAGGAACCACAAGATGGTTGTATTGTACCATTCAACAGCTGGATGTCACTGAAGCACAAGTATCTCTTCATATTGTCACAGCTGAGTATCTATATATACTGTCTGAGTATCTATATATAGTGTAGATTCTTTGACAAGTTTCACAGATTTAGTTTAACTTCCACAGGGTTTTTATCTACTGCTGAAAGTAGAGCGGCTTTTTTCCCCTTGTACACCTCTCTGCTTTTAGCTATGCTTGCCTATGACTGTCTTCTAAAGAATCATCAAGTTACAAGACTGACCTCTTACAAGTGAAACAGCACAAAAGGCTATTAAAAAGGTTCTTGGTGGTTCTTGCTTGGTAGACTTCTCAGCATCTTGGTCCAAACCTATTCAAGCAGGAAGTAACGTGTTGCCCATGACTCATAAGTGAAATAAAATAGTCTACTAAGGTCCAACATAAATCCCATTAAAACATCCATATAAAGGCTAGATTTGGTTTTCCAAGAACAACAGTATTTATTTCTAAATGAAATACTTTATTCATATGTAAAAACTACATATAAAAAAGTAGATTACACCATACCTCCCACTATCTCTCTCACCTTGTAGACATCCATCAGAGATCAATATACCTTTAACTATCCCTGGCACACCATGAAACACAAGAGAAGAGATGACTAGGATTTCTTCGAATTTTACTAAGCGGTTGGGTTATGATCTCAAGCATTAGAATGTTTCATTTCAAGACGTGTCAGGAATAAGAATGTTGGGTCTATACTTTTGTTGTTTATTCTCACATTTTATTAACTTTTTTCAAACCACATTTTGAAGATTTTTGGTGCAATGAAGTCAGAAAGGAAATCTTTGAATGAAAGACTTCAGCTTCTTAGTAAAACCTTCTGAGGTGCTTGTTGAATGGACTGAAATCCCTTAGGATTTCTGAATAAAAGTTTCTGCAACCCCCCCCCCCTTTTAGAGTGCAGGTAGGAAAGGACAGATACAATAAGCTGTCTGAAAAATCATTTTTTTTATTATGTTCACTAAAAAAATCTAGACTGCACTTTAAATATTAGCTCAGGGAATCATAACTAAAACTCATGTCACCTTAAAACCCATATATATGGTTTTTTAAAAAAAAATATGTGGAGACAGTTGACCTAGATCAGGGGTTCCCAACTTTTTGAGGCCTATGAGCACCTTTGGAATTCTGACACAGGGTGGCAGGCACAGCCTAAAAATGGCAGCTGCAGAAGGAAAAGTAAGCCAACTGTAAAATGGCTGCCACAGGAGAGTCAACCACAAAATATCAGGGTGTGAGATCATGAGTAACTCTAATAGTAACTCTTCAACATTTCAGACAAAAACTGTTTAACAGCCACACTGATCCATGCCTTAGTTACATCTAGACTAGACTATTACAATGCGTTCTTCTTGGGGCTACCCTGCCTATACAATGCTGCAGTGAAGACCTTTGTGCTGTGGTAGTAGCTGCTGCCAAAATGACATTTTTAAGGATCAGAGAAGCCAATCAGATCTATAATGACCATTCAGAAGACATGCTGTGCTAAAGTCCCACCTGGTCCTAGCCACTTCCTAAAAATGTTGGTGGATAGGAAATGGGTGCTCATGTAAGGTTGCAGTTCCAGGTTGTAGGTGGAGCCTGAGGAGGGCAGGGTTTGAAGAACGGAGAGAGTTCAGTGGACTTGTGCGGCTCTGCTGAGGAAGGAGGAGCCAAGGGCTGGTCAAAGCCTTATAAGGCTCCTGCCTGCCCCTCCTGCAGACATCATAACACCACGCTGGCGTTATAATGTTGCTGCCCCTAATGGGCATGGCTGTCAACTGCCTTCCACCCTTTTAAGGCCAGGCATGGCAGGGGCCTCTTTGCAGTACCCTTCCCAGGCAGCAATGGGGGGCCCTGGTGATTCAGGGCTGTTCTTAATTTTAAAAAATGGAACTATGCAGACATCAGTTTCCCCGATAAACTTTTCTGGTGTAGTATAAATATTTATAACGAGGTTGACAAAATGCATCAAAATGCAATCCAATTCACAAACATTTTTCAGCATGGAGGCAAATAAGAAACAAAGACCACAGAGTTAGCCGGATATAAGCAGACCTCAAAAAGAACTTCTGTGGCTCATGGTTTCTGTGAAATAGACATTAAATTAAATTGATATACATGTCACACAATTATACACAATAGAAAGTGAAAAATTCCATCTGTATATGCACTTGCAACGTTCTGGCCAGGGACAGACTCTGATTCTGTAAATTATGTTAAGATCACGGCCACACCATACATATATATCTATAGTTACCATAATCTATAGTTACCAAAATGGACAGCAATTTGCTGGTGAATCCCTGAGCTAGTTGCAAGAATGTCCTTGACTAGCTGATTGCGTCATCTGCATTTAAGGAGGTTGGCAGAGCACAGGTGCAAGTGATTAACATTCAAAGATAACAAGAAAAGTCCAATAACTAGTTTAAATCAGAGGGCTTGAGATTATCGAGATGAAAAATAAAGAATGTTTCCAGTTTTTGCAGTCTTTGTTGTATGTTGGTATGTTTGGTCAGTACACCAAAATGAAGCGATTGAGGAGGAGGATTCTAAGATTAAGTGTTTGACCATTGAGGCTTCTCTGAACGAATTGCAGATCCACGAGACATGCTCTGAAACCCTTATTTTCAACTTTTTTGTTGTATATCTAATATATGTTAGACCATACTCGCAATTTATATCATAGATGACATTAGTAGTATTACAATTAAGGAACCCCAAATGTTTCTTGGCATAATTAGCATAAGGAAAAGAACTTCCTTTGATTCTATGGTCAGGGTGCATAAAATGCAATTACCACATTTGAAATGCGTTGACACACTAATAGGTTTTTTGGGAGTATCCCTGATAACCGCTCTGATTAACAGAGCTCCCAAATTGTTGGTTTTCCTGAAGGCCAAAAGGGGGTGACTCACAACCTGGCAGAGTTTGGACTATGGGCCAGTATCTATGGATAACTTTTCTGGTTTTTTCACTAATGTGTGAAAATTCTAGTGAACTTACAATCCTAGATTCTGAATTTTTTGGTTAGGGCTGCAATAATTCCTGTCTCCTGATGGTTTTTGCCCTATATCTAGCCTTTCAAATAACTTTTCACATATTCAGCAACCTCTGTAGAATAAGCCATCCCTAGTGTGCGTACTGTTTAATCTGGCTCTTTTAAAAAGTTCATAAGGTAAATTAATTTTTAGATGACATGGATGGAATGAGACATAACATAAATAAGCATTTTTGTCAGTTTCCTTGTGAAAAAGAGAAACTGACAAGGTGCAGTCCCAAGTAATGGAAACCTGTAAATCCAAGTTGCTGACAATAATCCTGGAAGGCCACTGCTAGTCACAGTATACAGTACTAGGCTGCTGGAACAAATGGACTGATTTTCTGTACATCACATTATGGAGAAGAACCAAAGAACATGCAACATGGTTGTCAATTCCAGCAGCAAAAGGGCTCGCAACATGTTTTTATGGACTACTGTTGGACACAGCATGTCCATGCCAGTGCTCCATTCTCACCCAGCTCCTTCTTGGATTAAAACAACTAGGATGAAAAGCAACTCAAACACATACAACAGTCCATGTTGTAAAACAAAGGTCACATAGTCTTAGGGACAGCCCATGAATTACCAGATGCCTCATAAAATATAAGGGAATGTCTCTACACTACACTATACTTACAACAATGTTTCAAGAATCTCTGGGGCCACCCAGAGATGTATCTGGGGAAGATGGCAGAGTGTAAGAAGGTTCTGCAAATACCCAACCATGCCAATCCCTGACAACAATCCTGAATGGAAGCTCTGTGATGGATCCATATAGTGCTAGCTACTGAGGAAGGGGAAAATATGCAAGCCACAGTATTTTTTTTTCCTGAAAGATTCTGATTTTATTACCAGTGGATAAGAACACTATCAGAAAACATATCTATGTTATCTGTAAGACTTTTTAGTGTTCTAATTATCCTGTTTCACATTCAATTAAACCGCTAGGATACAAAATACAACATGAGCTAATAAAAATCAAGGTTATTTCTATAAACAGTTTCCTGAAGAGCTTAACAAACAGGCACTGAGAATTCTGAAGCTGGCTATGCCATTTCTTGCACTACATCATGAGCCAGCTGTTCCTTATACATTTCATCCACAAAACTTTTCCAGACCTACTTGAGCCTCATCAATGCTTACTTTCTGCTCCCTGTTAACTTTCACAGATGGGGACTCAGGAACCTGATATACAGGCATCATTAGGGGCTTCATTTTTTACAACTGGCCACTCTGTGTGACAACGGCCACACCACAAATCCACCAGCATACCTGGTGGACTTCCAGTGTATGCAGATTGATATCTGTAGAAACAAACTCAGAAAAAATTAGTTTCTAGAAAGAGAAGCATCTGTTCATATCACATATGTGTTAAAATGCAGGCTTTAAACATCTGGGCTTATATTTTCTGATGTACAACACAGGCATATGGCATAAAAGCTTAAAATATAAATTAACAATAGATTGTCTACCTAAGGACTCTTGGCTTAGGAATCCAGAGAGTGAAGAAGGGAGCTAAATTAGTTAACCTAACAGGAAATTTGCAGAACTTCATTAAGTGCTTTCAGGTAAAAGGGAGCTAAAAATATACACCAAAGCACCACATTGGTATTTTTTGATATATTTGGCACCCCAAATATATTTAGGAATTTTCCAGGATACAAAAGAAAATGGTCTCCCAAAATTCTGTAAATACACAGGATTAACCTGAAGGATGAGGAGCCAGCATTTGCAGACTCCCAGGACTTTTCTCTCTCTCTCCCCACACCATCTTTTTCCAAAGGCTTTTATAGCTTGCTAAACTGCTTCTGACAGGGTTTGTTGTTGTTGTTGTTTTAGAAAAATGTACTGTGCCAGAGTTGCTTTGTGTCAGGCTTATGGGGGGGGTGGGGGTTAGCTGTGGTATTTGCAACCCTCCTCTGTCCCCCCAAATCTATTTGTTTTGCTGTCTGTGATTCTCCAGTTTGACATTAGTCCCATTGCACTGTATTCTGCTGTGCATCTATTGGGCACACAAAGGTGCACCTCCACTTCGAATTTCCTCTGCAGAGATTCTCTGCTTTACAATTAGTTCTGTCAGACTTGCATTGCCACAGTGGTTCTGGGTTCTGCTGGGCTTCTGCACATTGTGATTGGTTCTGTTAAGCTTGCAAAACTGCCCCCAGCAGAGTATCCACTGGGGAGATTCTCTGATTTGATTTTGGTTCTGTTTGGGCATATTAGCCTGTGGTTCTACTGCGATTACTGGGTTCTGCAATGGTTCTGTTGGGTTTGTTGCTGATTCTTCCATGGGAGGTATTTGATCAGCAATTGCTGCTGTCATGCATAGCTTTTGCCATGGAAGGAGTTTGGAGGTTGTTGTTTTATTCCTTTCCATAGGAAATAATTGAGGGCTGCTGGGGCATCCTGTTTGAGGCCCATAGAATTAGTCCTATATACTTGAAATTTGGGACTTATTTAAAGGACAGACATCGGCAGCTCCACTGCAATTTTGGTTCCTGCACCTTTAAAAACAATCTCCCAGCCACCCAGAAGTGGCTAACTGAACAAGACTTATTCAACTTTCAATCACACACACGTGCCAATATATTTTAATTATATGCCACACAGTATATTCTGAATTGGTCCAAAATCTGTAGTGGTCAGTGCAGTTGACTTCAACGGACTTAAAACACTGTAACTTAAAACACTTAGGTTAGCACTGTCAATTCCATAGCATAGCAATTACATTCAACTGGAATATTAGCCATTATATGTTTGATATGCTTGAACACCCATCAGCTCTGCTCATGTCCTGTTTGACATTTGCAAACATACAGTTAACTTTTCAGTGAACTGTTTTTTGACCCATCTGTAGCTATACAGCTGATTGCTTCACCGTATCCCTTTCTATCAGTGCAGTACAGTGCAATTGGCTTTTTACAACATGGGCAGACAACATGGGCATACAACATACCATTATTATAGAAAGCCAATCAAAATTCATGGATGCACAAAATACATAGCCAACCACAATAAAAAAATAGGAAAGCCAGAATTATTATTCTCATTGTAAAAGAAACACAAATCCTAAAAGACATACCCTAAATTGTAATTAGGGAAAAACAAAGTGTGTTCATTCTTGTCTTAGCTTAATATTATTAAGGAAATTATTTCTATCACAGAGATCTACAACATAAAAGATGACTGGTGGTGGGAAGGAAAAAATTATTTTAAAAGATAAAGTTTTCCCAAGTAACTACCTTGACTGGCAATAAAGTCCATTTGGAGGAGTGGGCAATTTTTGCCCCAGCAAGACATATGCTGACTAGGCCAGAACTGGCATCTCCTTGCTTGCATAAGGATGTCACCTAAGAAACATATCAGAAGCACAGATCTGTGATTCATATTGAAATACATGTTAGCTTACAAGGTGTCACTGGCCTTCTGTTTCATTTTACCTAAGAAACAGACATCACTGCTACACAATGGTTGGTAAAGGTGTGGGAACCTTGTGGGAACCTTGGGGTGATGTCACATCACAACGTTTACTAGGTAGACTATGTTTATAGAGTAGCTTGTGGTTGCCTTTCCCAGTCATCTACACTTTTCCCCCTGCAAGCTGGGCTCTTGGATGGAAGGTTGAAACAACCTTGAACCAGCAACCTGAACCAACTTCCACTGGAATCAAACTCAGGTTGTGAGCAGTCTACCACTCTATGGCCGTTTCTACTCAGCCATCTGAGTGGGGGGTGTATCGGCATAGATTATGCTGATGCACCCCCCGGGACCGTTCGCACTGATGGTGGTCCCTGGGCTTGGAGTGCGCACAACCCGACAAGCTTGCAGCCTTCTTCAGCGCGTTATTGCTTTCCATCCCCAAACGGCTCTTACCTCCTGTCCCCTTCTGTCGCATTGTGGAGGCCAGGGGACATGCCCCCATGGCCCAGCAATGGCTCTGAGGTCAGAGGCCAGAAGGCATGTCTCCTGGCCTCTACAATGTGACAGAAGGGGACAGGAGGTAAACGCCATTTGGGGAAGAGCCATTTGGGGGGAACGCCGCCTTCCACCAACTGCCGTTCGCATGACAGCGGGTGGAAGATGCCGCTTTTGAAAAACTTCACTCGTTGAGCGAGGTTTAAAAGCGGCATTTTTGTGCTGCTTGGCCTGCACAAGCATGGCACTGCTGCACTGCAGCAGCACCTGCTGTGTGAACAGCACCCCAGGGATGGTGTTTTCACCATCCTTAGGGCGCTGTTATTGGGCTGTGCGGAAACAGCCTGTGCTATGGGGTTGTTATAACAGTTTAAGGCTGAGGCCAGCAATTCCATGCAGAACTCAGTAACTGGTAGATTACAGAACTCACTTTCAGTTTCCACTGTTCTAAAGAGATCATAGCCCCTAGTAAGTGCTCGTACAGGGCTCTGCTGTGCTCAACTAAAAGGATAGGAAGCATCTTTGGAAAAAAGCAAGTATGTTTTCTTTTATGATCTCACAAGAGAAGAAAGCTGGCTAAACAATTTGTTTATTGTATGCCAAACACACCTGTTGAAGGAGACCTGCATGGTTTGAAAACTGCTATTTGCCCGGTCTATGAAGATATGATTTCCTGACAACTGCATCTCTTACTGAAAAGATCATGATGTGGCTGTGCCTTTACTGGCCTAATCATTATATTGATCGTTGTACTATCCAGGCACTGCAGCTTTCCTGCTAGTGATTCCACAGGAAATGTGATGTGTGAATTAGGGTTGCAAAATCTAATCCATTTCAGCAGTTGTTCCATCAGCTAAAACTATAGCTGATTAATAGGTAAAAGCCAGTTTTAATCAATGAGGACAGATCTGAAGATCTGAGAGCAGACTTTTTAATTGACTTAGGCTATTTTGGTTCTCGAATGATGCATTAGCAGTGAGCAAATGCTTTCATTGGATTGCCTCACACAAGTTGTCTCACACTCTTTTCATTATCTCAAAACGCACCAATTCTGGAGACTCTGGTAATAAGCAAGTGCCCTTAGATGTAATTTTATGATTGATTAATGGGTTCACAATTTTATATTAAACCAAATTACACTATTTAAAATGTATTCACTGCTCTAGCCTGAATATACTCCCATCTGTGAACCAGTGCCCCGACTATCTGAAAACTGTATTAGTTCAGTCCATTGACCTGCAATGAATGGATTGGACAAGAAGCAATTCCCATTTTCATAGGAATGTGCAAAATGAAAATAATATTCATATCTCCCTCTTCATATTGAATAATAAAAAAGAAGATTCATGAAGAATTTTTGTGAACATGGTTTATGATGGACCTGTTAACATAATTTATGAACTGTCAAACTGAACACAGTTCTCCAGTGCTCTGATGAACCTCCCAGTCTTGCTACGTATCTACAATAGAAGCATTGTTAAGCATCTGTCAAGTCACAATATTTGACTGGTGAACAGTAGTTGACATACAAGAAGAGTTTGGATTTACATCCCACCTTTCTCTCCTGTAAGGAATCTCAAAGTGGCTTACAAACTCCTTCTCTTTCCCTCCCCATATTAGACACATAGTGGAGTAAGTGGAGTTGAGAGAGTTCTGAGAGAACTGTGACTAGCCCAAGATCACCCAGTAGGCTTCCTGTGTAGGAGTGGGGAAACAAACCTGATTCTCCAGATTAGAGTCCACCACTCATGTAGAGGAGCAGGGAATCAAACTCAGTTCTCCAGATTATAGTTGACTACTCCTAACTACTACATATGTTGACTTAGTGGATCACAGCTTCTACAGGCTAGGAATGTAATTCTTTTCACATTTACTCAGAAGTGAGTCCCATTGAGATCAATAAGCATATTTAGAATTACAGCCTTGATGGGCTATAACTAACGTCAGCCATATTGAAAAATCTTTCAGAAAGCCCTGTTAAGGCATTCGTCTAAGGACAAATTAATACATGGGTGAGCAAGTGAGCAGGATCACCATGCTGATTATGAACTCCATATGCTCAAAGGTTTCATTGGCAAATATGCCTATATAATTCAGTTTTCAAGGATCTCAGATCACTGGTTGTGGTGGGTTTTCCGGGCTGTGTGGCCGTGGTCTGGTGGATTTTGTTCCTAATATTTCACCTGCATCAGTGGCTGGCATCTTCAGAGGTGTATCACAGAGGGAAGTCTGTTACACACTATGTCCAGAGAGAAGGAAATATTTGGGATATATATTGTCCATGTCCCAGGGTGATCTCAGATCACGTTTACAGGTTCCTCTTGGGTATGCACACAAACAAAGGCTCTTTAAGCATACGATTCTTAACCACATGGACATCGGAGGGTGGGTCAGTAGACATAATGATCCCAATTAACCCCTACATGTGTTCTCATTAGTCTTGCTAAGGCATTCAGCCAGGAGAAATACAGTGCCATTTCCAATAGGCAGGGGAAATCTAATTATTTAAACAACGTAATTTAATTTATATTCATTTCAATATAATCTGGATGGCTATAACATTTTCATTTTATAGAGGGCAAGGAAGTACACAGGATACAGATTCTTGGTCAAATAGAGATTTGCTGAGTTTTAGTTCAACAGCATATGACTGGTGAAGTTAGTTAAATATTGTTTAAATCAGGTAACTTATTCTTTCTCTTTCAAAAATACTTCGTGTAGAGTAGGATAGAAAAGGGGGAGAAAAGAGGAGAGAGTTCATGAGTTAGATAAATACCCTGATATGGTTGGTTTTTATAAGATAAAGAAATCTCCTTGTTGAAGAATAGCTAGGTAATTAGTAGCTTGTTAATCATCTTTGGGAAACTTTTGCTCGTGGTTGGTCATAAACAACATTTTATATTTATGATTAGATAAGTTTTACACACACCTTATTCTCATTTACCTTGACAAACACACTTTTATAATGTTGTTTTAAAAACAGAGAACTATGGCTCCCCCACCCCACCCCGCAAGAATTATCATTCACTTTTACCATGAAAAGGAAAACAGGGCTAAAAAGTAAAGATTGGAGAGGGAACAAATAAGACCCTAAGAACTTTTTTAAAAAATTATTCTTGATTTTCTTACTGCTTTCTTCTCAGTTAATTGGCCAAAGTTTGGCTATTGCAATCTTGCCACATGATCATTTTTCTCCAAAGGAAAATAGTACATTTAATTTTCATTTGATGCATAAAATCTGCATGCACTGTTTAGGGGAACCCCAAGCAGCCAAAATGCAGTAGACCCTGAGTTTCAGTGAGAAAATCTGATTCCTGAATAACTTAGATAGGTTATCTAAGGCCCCTTCCGCACACGCAAAATAATGCCTTTTCAAACCCCTTTCACAACTGTTTACAAGTGGATTTTGCTATTCTGCACAGCTTCAAAGAGCACTGAAAGCAGTTTGAAAGTGCATTATTCTGCATGTGCGGAATGAGCCATAGTTATTTATTCTTATTCTTTGCCTTTTATAAATGTGTTGTCAAATAATGGCTGGTTCATGTGGATTGATTATTTCAAGCTTTCTTCAGACAAATCCAAACTCTTCAGATCCAAGCACTTCAACACAGTACTTTTTAACTAAGGCAGCAGGGTAATTATTTAGGCAAATGGAACAGTCAATTCCTATTCTGACTACATGAGCTTATTCTCAGAAGTACCTATACTTCTAATCCACAGATTCTATACAGTGCAATGTTAAGAATGCCACCCTGGGAGTAAGTCCCATTAAACAGACTTAAGTAGGATTCTAGTATCTTCTTAGGATTGTTCTCTAAATGCCTGTTGCATGTAATCAAACGAGCATGTCTGCTGAATAGAATAAAAAATGCCAATTACTTTGGTTCCAAACTGATTACTACTGCATTGGATTTTTAAAAGAGAAAGGGATCACCACAATAAATATTATTAACTTGGGTCCTGCAGGATTTAACTCACTTCTGCAGGATCATAAGACAGAGATGTTCCATCTGGTATATGGTTGAGGCAGCAATGGCCTGCCTTCCTTCCCTCCTTTCCCTTCTTTTTCTTCCCACCATGTCTCCATTCTTTGGAGGTTTTTGTTGCTCTGAGTGGTTGTTGGTCAATAATCTTGTTGGCCTGAGAACCAACTGAGTTTACTTTTATATACTAGGTATAGAATTTGAATGTCATCTGATGAAGTTAAATTAAGATTTGTGGTTTTAAACTGTATACTTTTAATTTTTTTAAATATTGTGATATATGTTGTTAGAAGCCACCTTGAGCCCAGCATAGAATAAAATATATAACAATCAATCAACAACAATACATAAAGATTTGTTGAAATATTATTGGAATGTATGGTCTTTTCTTCATAATTAATCTTCAGTATGGTCAAGATAATGTCATATAATACAACATTTTTAAAATGGTACCAGGCAATTCGCACATTTCATCCACATTCATTAGGGTTTGGTTTATACAATTAACAGAATAAGTTGGGAATGAAGTAAGCAAAAAACTCAAGATGATAGAGTCGGAATGTATATTTGAAAAGTACCCCATGTTAAAAAAAAAACAGTCCCTCAAACAGAGGAGCTGCAATTTGAGGAGAAAGGTTTTGTCTTGTACTACGTGTCTCAGCTTTCTATCAGCACAGTTTTGAAATGTAGCATTCAAAAATATTATCCGCAGTGTTTCATTCTTCAGCATTCTACAACCAACCTCTTCTTGCATTGGTTAGCACCAGTTGATTTAGACATGTGCCTGCATGCTTAAATCACACCTTAAAATCTGTTTTTCCTTTGTCTCATCAAGTTATACCAATTCTATTACTTCACGCTTTCCAACAAGTCCTCAGTTTCTCTGTCATAAACCCATTGTAAAACTCATCAGTGCTCGTAACTGTGTAACTCAGGATTTTACAGTATAATCTTCATTAATCATCAAGTGGTGAACAGGATCCACTGTTTTTTAGTTACTTTACACAGAAAAGTTTAAATTTTAACCAGAAGTCAAACTGACTCATCAAATTCTCATGTACAGCAGGCACTACAGACTGCTTATAAAATGGGGGGGGGGGAGTAGAATCACAGTTTTGGTGTTTGTGTTTTGCTGTGTAATTCTACTCTGTTTATTACTGTGGAATTAAGTAATAAGAATATTCAGAATTGATTAAAATTAGCATGAAATACAGTATCTATGTCATCAGGGAAAGTTTATTTCTGAACTCACGAAGACTTAATTCTTAACAACTAGGATGACCCATGACTAAAAATAAGTTTAGCATTCATTGCATTCACCCTTGCATACAAGATGAAAGGTGGCGTACAGTTTCAATATATAAATTTAAGTATCTGCCATCCAAACCTTTGGTGATACTAAGGATACTCTTTCAATGGGACAGAGAACTGCATATTCCAGCCTGCAGTGATGTGTTCACAATTGATTATACAATGTGTTTCTGAAAATATGGCACACAAACATGGCAGGGATCTCTGCACCTTTTTTGACCCCTAGCTGCTTTTATCAGCTTCAAGATCCTTTAAAGTTCCACACTTTAAAGTACTCTCCAATTTTCTGTTTTTTTTAAATGAACTGTTTGCTTACATGCTATGCAGAAGATGCGCCTTATGGCTTTTGGTGGTGCCTGCAACTTATTTATAACATCTGGGAAAGAGAGAAATAGATTGTTTTATATATACTGTTTATGTTGTGAATACTTACAAAAAAGTACAGGTCTCACATCGCCAGTCTCCCATTTTGTGAAGTATATTATGTAGACATAATCTCATAATGAGAAAAATTATTCTCATTTATGTGTTTCTGTACGATCATCACTCTCATTATGATTAGATTATATTTGAGACCCCACCCTTCCCAGCCAAAGCCGAGCTCAGAATGGCTTCCAGGCATTATTTAAAACAACAATTTAAAACAAAATTCTATATAAGCTCAACTAAAAACTGTAAAAGCACAATAAACATTAAAGATGGCAAAAAAAACAGGTGTCTAACCAGACATCTGCAAGCCTAAAAACATCAGCCCCATTCAATTTATTATTTGATGGTTATCTATTGGGACAAGAAAAAAGGGGGGAGGTGAGATAGGGAGGCCAGCAAGATGGAGTACACTCATGATTGCCTCAACTAAAGGTCCAGCAGAGCATCTTTCAGGCCCTGTGGAGCAGATGAAGGTCCTGCAGGGCCCTGATGTCAGCTGGGAGGGAGTTCCACCAGGCCGTAACAAGGGCTGAAAAAGAGGTGACTGCTGCATGGATCACTGTGGCAAGGTCTGAGTTGGACAGATGGGGCCAACTGTCTAGCCTGGCGTAGATGGGGAAAAGGCCAATTTGGTCGTATGCATGCCTGGGCCTCCAGAGAGAAGGAGGACTCCAGAGACACACAGAAGCAGGTGTTAAAGTTACTCTCCCATTCTGGCAGTTGGAAACCCTCTCTGGCACCCCTTGCTCCAGCCACAGCACATCTATCTTCTATGAATTAAGCTTCAGCCTTCTCCTGCTCAACTATCCTACCACAGCCTGATGGTCCAAAACATCAAGAGCGGTATCTGGCTGGTCCTCCATCAACAGAAAAAGCTGGATGTCATCATATTGATGGCAACCCAGCCAAAAGGTCTGCACAAGCTGTGCATATGGATATAGATGTTAAATAACAATGCTAAATAACAGTGGAGAGAGGATTGCCCCTTGGGGCACACCACAACCCAAATGGCACTGCTGGGACCAATCCTCTACAGGTGCCACCTGCTGTCCTTGGTCCTGGAGAAATTAGATCAGTCATTGAAAGTAACCCAAATCCCATCATCAGCAAGGTCAAAAGATTATAATCAACCATGTCAAATGCTGGAGTGAGATCTAAACGGCTCTGGCCCCGGCCTGGTGGAACACCCTTCCTCCGGCTGTTCGGGCCCTGCAGGACCTCAATGAGTTCCGCAGGGCCTGTAAAACGGAGTTGTTCCGCCGGGCCTTTGGAGAGACCAGCCGCTGAAATGGTGCCCCCCCCCCCAATTGGCCTTTCATCTTGGCCATTATCAAATGTGACTCATCACCCTCCTCCCCCTTTTTTGGGGAGAATTTTAAAAATGGGGTTAGTCGGACGCCTCTATTATTACTTTTACTGCTATTGTTATCGCTGTTTTAAAGATTTTATAATTTGTCTATTTATATTTTTTGTTGTACACCGCCCAGAGCCCTCCGGGGATGGGGCGGTATAGAAGCTGTAACAATAAATAAATAAATAAATAAAATAAAAGCATCAGCAGCACTGACCCACCTTGATACAGCTGAAGACAGAGCTCATCTCTGATGGTGACCAGTGTGGTCTCTATCCTGTGGCCAGAAGATGGACTGGAATGAATCCAGAGCTCATGTGTCATTCAGAAATGATAAATTTGAGACTGGGCAATAGTTGGATTAATCAAAGGGATCCAGAGATATTTTTTTTAGAGCAGTCATATCACCACTTTCTTTAGCCTCTCCAGAAAACTCCCTTCTCAAGGAAGAGGTTGACAGTTTCCATCAGGGGGCACCATACTGCATCATTACTGGACTTCACCAGTCATAAGGGGCATGGATCAAGAGGACAGGTGGTAGGATTCACAGCTAATACCACCTTGTATTATGGTTGAGAGCAGTCCAATAGGACCCATCACAAAACCTCTCAGGGGTTGGTCTGCTCATATTTGCAAGGAAGAAGAACAATGAGGTACAAATCCCAAGTGAAACAATAGCTGTACCTTCAGTCTGGGATGTAAACCAAAACAGCAGTGAAAACACCCCCAAAGCCAAGTGTGATTGTCCAAATCATTTCAGGAGGGATTGTCACTTTGTCCAGAATAAGTGTTTTCAGGTGGGGTCCAAGAAAATGTTAATAAATTGAAAGACTTTATCTCTTCAGCTGTTTGGAGGAACATCTCCAAGGCCGTTTCTGCACGGGCAATTCATGGCGGCCTGGAGACGGTAAAAACACCGTCTCCAGGCCGCCATTCGCACCGGGCGTAGCTGCAGCGCTGCCGCGCCGCCCTCGCGCCGCTCGGTCGGCATGAAGGCGGCGGCCCAGAGCGCTTCCTAGCTTTTTTTTTTTGAAATGCCGCATGAAGCCGCTGCCGAAGCGGCAGCTGCTTCATGCCGCTTCCTTTCCCACCCGCACTGCCGCCGGTGTTCTGGCCCTGGTCGCGCCTGCTTCAGGGCGCGCAAGAGGGCTAAGCGCGTGTCCCCAGGCCTCGGCGACACGCCGGAGGCCCGGGGACAGGCCGGGTCGGCTGGGTGCCGGCGCTCCGCGGCGCCGGCTGCCCAGCTGCTTCAAGGACCGTCCATGCGGACGGTCCCAGCGTCTTCAGGTCGGCGCGCAATGCGCCGACCTCGCCGTTTCCGCCGCCGTGCGGAAACGGCCCAAGGTTTTGCATTTTGTAACCAAAGGCCTATATTTTTCCCTCGAGATCTGTTTAGGTTTTTGAGAGCTTCTTGGTTCAGGTCCTGGAAATGGAGTACAAGCTAGTCAAGCTTTGCCAGGCCTTGTTTTTACTTCCAACTAGTCTCAAAAGCCAAACTGATGTCATTCTTGGATTTCCAAAGTCAAGAATGAGCCCTTTGGGGATAGGGCGGTATACCAAATTCAATAAATAATAAATAATATGAAGAAGAAAAACTTCCCACCAAACCCGCCACATTTCTTGCTGCTAGTAGTCTGTATATGTTTGTCCATTCCTGTCTATGAAGTTCTGATATGATGTATTAACAAACTTTCCATACAGGTCACAGCCAATACCCTTTCCTCATTTAAATTCATTCTTAACTTCATTTGTCCTGCAAAACTTTTGAAAGATAAATCAGTTCCATTATATTCATTCAACTGCTTTCTTTTCTTAGCATTGCTAACTTTCTGTCACATCCATCTCCATTCTACTGGTGCTAGTCCATGTGAACCTTGTTTTTTATTGCTGCCTATACCATCATGTCAAATGTTAAGAAAGGGGAAAGTCTGTTGACTGGAGGGGTTACTGGAAAGGTTTTTTAATGCTGCTTTTCTCTCCACGGGGACTGTTGTTCTGGGGTTTCCCTTTTCTTTCCAAACGGTCCATTGATTCAGACATCAATCAAGATGGCCTCCACTTGCTGCTGCTCCAATTCAGAGGCAGGGGGTGGCTCCTGCTACCTGATGATTTAGACAGATAAACAAAAACTATATATACACACAGAGAGTAAAACCCAGGTCTAGGATGGTCCTTTATCCATTGAGAGCCAAAGTCTGAAAGCCACAAGCTCAGGACCAAAGCCTGACATCCACAGGCTCAGAGCTAAGAGCCCAAATCCCATATCTCTGGCCATTTCCAGGTTTAAATACCTGTAATACAGAGGAAGATCAGCCCAGATCTCATGTAGCTAGAGGAAACATTCCCGAGATTCCTCTCCCCTGCAGTTATGGAATAATGAACAACTGTTTTTAGGCCATGCTGGGCAAGCATCTGTTAGAAATGGATTGGCTGTACATAATCCTCAGAACAAATCGCTGAAATTCATAGCCCTTGGGATCCATTCCATCCTTAGGCACCTATGATTCTACTACCATGTATGCTTTTTCCCACTTTGATACTTACCTTTGAAATTGTAGGAGATTCTACCAAAGGGGTAACTCAAGATTCAGCAGAAGTTAAGAACTTCTTAGGTTCAAAGAAAATCCATCAGATATTTCTAGCAAAAGATGAACTCTTTGTACATTGAAAATGAAAAGAAGTTCTTTGAAAATATATTTGTAGTTTGTTGTGAGACTACCCCTTGGTGGCAGTTCCTTTAAGTATTTATAGGAAGGTGGGCTTCTCTACAAAACTTATTTCTTCTTTGACATGCCATAATTCAAAGAAACAGTTTGCATTCACTTTTTAATCAGAAGAAAGAACACCCTGTTGAGAAATTTGTGCCATATTAAAATATTCCATGACAGAACTTCTACAAAAAGTTTAAAGAAATCATTAATTTAAAATAATATACATCAAGGGGGAAAATATTAGAATAATTCTAATATAAGTCTCAACTGCGTCACCTTACACTTGTGCTAATCTGTAATGTGGGTCAATTGAATCACCTTACATTTGTCCTAAACTGTAACCTGTGCTAGAAATCCCTTCCACCACAGTCTGTTCATATACATACATCACAATAAAGGCAGGTCCATTCTCAAGAGTATGTGGCTTTTGCATGATTATTAGGCAAGAATTCACATGTTGTGTATGCAACATTCACTTGGAGTGTTTGTCCCTCCCCTTTACAACAAACTGTAGCCAGAAGTTGTGCTTGCTTGCCGGCACAATTTGTGAACCACACAATTTGTGAACCACAGCCACAGTGCTGGCACAATTTGTGAACCACAGCCTATGAATCATGCATTGTAATTTTCCAGCTGTACAACAACTGGTTTTATAACACCACACAGACAAAAACTAAAGGAAGGATGGTCCAAAAACTAATGTTGTCAGACTTCCTTATGGAGAGGGGTGGGGGTTGTGACTTAAAATATAATATGTAAAGAAAGAAAAAACAACAGGTTGCTTCCTAATTGCCTTGCCACAGAATATTATGAAACAAATTCATAGTTTTCAAAAGGACTGCAAGCAAAGGCATCAGGTATTAAATCTGACTATCTCTACCTCTAGCTGCTGCAGCATACTTTGTATACTAGAAAGCTAGGGTCTTGCCCACTCTGCATCTAAGAAAGCTGCAGAAGGTACTGAAATCATTCATTGGAAGCATCTGGTAATTAGTCAGATAATATCGTTATCATGTGCATACCCACTGAGTTCAATCCTGTGAAAGGATTTCACAAGAACTATGGATATGCTCACTTTTCTCCTTCCCCATAGCAATCTTTCCCAGAGTTGCACAATGTAAATGAAGTAATACCCACCTAGGGCAGCAGGCTGCCCTGAAGAGGGGAGTGGGGAAAATCACCTTGATTTGTCTCCTCTGCAAGTGGACTTCTGTTGACAGAAGAGAAAGGTGGGAGTGACACTTCCTCCTCCCCAGTGGAGCCTCACAACTCATGTAGCTATTATGCCTCTGGGCAGTGGTGGGATCCAAAAATCAAGTCACAGCTGACTTATGGCAACACCTGGTGAGTTTTCAAGGCAAAATACATTTGAAGGTGGTTTGCTATTTCCTGCCTATGCATCATGACCCTGGTATTCCCCAGAGGTAGAGGTGGGATCCAACCAGTTCTCACCACTTCTCTAGAAGTGGTTACTAATTTTTTCTGAGTGCCGAGAAGGGGTTACTAAAGCAACCTCCCTGCCCAATAGGGACTGGAGGTGCGTGTGTGTGGTGGCGCCACTGTTTGAATCCCACCACCATCGGAACCTGTTATTAAAATTTTTGGATCCCACCACTGCCCAGAGGTCTCCTGCCCAAATACTTGCCAGGGTGGAGGGTGACAGTGTGTGACTGGCCCAAAGTCACTCAGCAAGTGGCACAAGTAGGGATTTGAACCTGGGTTTCCCAGGTCTTCCCCCAACATCTTGACCACTTCACTATGCTGTCTCTCTTGTGCCATGTAGGTCCTACAAAGCTACAGAATTTTCAAACACACTGCCAGGGAGAAGAGAAAGCCAGGAAAATCAGTTGTCATCAGAGGGGAAGATAATGGTAGGCTGAAAGGAGAAAATGGAAGAATTGTGTTTAGCAGGAACCCCCGTTCCCAGAAGCGTGCTAGCTAGTCCTTCTTAGCTAAATTTGCTTCGGCAGGTGGACTTAATTACTTTTACTGGGAGACATGGCTGAAGTCTTCACCAAGGAAGTCCTTTTTTGTCCACTTAGCCTTTTGTTACCCCACAGATTCTTATCCTGGACCCACCCTGAATTCTTGGACATTGCAATTATTTCTTTGACATTTCTACTGTGGTGGCTCCTATAGCTATCACTGTTCTGCTAGCCAAAATTGTGCAGTCTCATCCCTCTGCAGGCTTAGAGGCTGTCCATTTCACTCTTTTTGGTATTTCCTTGGGACGTTTGGAAGCTTTGCCTAAAGTCCCCTACACTGAATCATCTAAACAAACAACAACCCTAACTTGCACATTGAGAATAGGTAAATTTCTTCTCCGTTTACTTCCTTCCCCGTCTTTAAATCCCTTCCTCTTACTTTTCCTTGTGATCATTGTTCAAAATTCCCCCTCAGTCAAAGATTTGGTTCTCTTTTACTTTCGCTTATTCTCTTCTCACGTAACTCATGTTATTCTCTTCATATGCACATCCCTCTAAACACAACAATTATACTGTTCTTATGCTTGAGAACATTTTTGATTCTTGAACCTCTGTATTTCCCTCAATAAATTCTAAACCTTGCATTGGAAAAGATTTGTTAGAGGCACTCTGCTTGCTCACTATCCAGGTAAAGATCCCTAAAGCACATGTTCTGCTCCCCCTTAACTGGTGAGTGTGTCAGTCTTCCAAGCTAGACAGGCTGTGAAAGCAAGAAAAGGTTTCCCCCGATACGAAGCTTAATTCCCTCACACTAGTTCTGGGAGTGTCCCAAACTCAAGTTAGAGGCCCTTTCTGCACGGGCGGGAAAGAGCGCCCCAGGGACACTAAAAACAGCATCCCTGGGGAGGGGTTCGTTTGGCCACCGCTGCTGCATCGCAGCAGCGCTGGCCTCGCAACCCCCGAGCGGCACGAAGACACTGCTTCTAAACCTTGTTCCCTGAGCGAGGTTTTTTGGAAGCAGCATCTTCCAACCACTGCTGTGCAAGTGGCAGCGGCTGGAAGGCGCCGTTTCCCCAGCACCCTCCCCAAACCCCTACCTTGTCTCCTGGCTTCTGGCTCGTCGCAGAGACCAGAGTACATGCCCCCCTGGCCTGCAACTCCAGAGCCGTCGCTCCAGGCTGAGGGGGCATGTCTCCTGGCCTCTGCAATGAGCCGGAAGCCAGGAGACAAGGTAGGCGTTGAGCGACGGCGCAGCCTGTGCGAAGGCTGCACCACCACCTGCCGCCCTACTGGGACCGTCCATGCGAACAGTCCCAGGGGTGCATCAGCATTGTTTATGCCGACGCACCCCGGCACCGTTGCAGTGCGGAAAGGGCCAGAGAGTCTGCATGCCAATACACGTGAAAGGGACCACAAGTGATAACAATAGTGGATACTTAAATCCTGAGACTGTGGCTATTAACAGACAAGACACTCTACAAACCTGAAAATAGCCCCAGGTTTGCATAAGTTCTTGGGACCTGGCAGCCCCCTAGCTCTTCTTATATGCTACTCTAAAGCAGCGGTTCTCAACCTGTGGGTCACGACCCCTTTGGGGATCGAACGACCCTTTCACAGCAGTTGCCTACGACCATTGGAAAACACAGTTATGAAGTAGCAATGAGAATAATTTTACGGTTGGGGGTCACCACAACATGAGGAACTGTATTAAACGGTCACGGCATTAGGAAGGTTGAGAACCGCTGCTCTAAAGAATCACCAAGAAAGGTTAAAGGGTTGAATCCTACTGATCTATTCCATTAATAGAGGTGCTTTCTCCTAACAGAACAATGCTTGGAAAGTCTTCCATCAGAAAAAAAAAAAAACCCTTTTCATTTGGAATGAATTTGCAGTATCTAACCCAGAATCTATTGAGTGGCAACCAATTATTTCATCTGGGGGATGAACTTAAAGAACCACGAGGAAACGTAAGAATACTGAGAACCCACAGGTTAAATGAGACCAAGAGTAAATGGCATACATTCTAGATATGAATCCTACTACAAATGAACTCTCTGCACTTCATTGCTTTAATAGAATGCTTATCCAGCTGCGCATTCAAATATCTATTCCATTTTCTGCTATGCAAGGTAAATAAAATGTACCTGATCTACCTGGCCAAGTTTCCAGGAATGTAGCAGGTTTGTCGTAACAAGTATGGGGAATTATGTGGAGGAGGAAAGAAATGGATCATGTTACCATCCATGCAGTTGTCAACATCTCTGCATAAATACTTCTCTAGACGCCTAATAAGCAAGTTGAGAAGGACAACATGAAAAGTGGTGGCGAATCCAAATAGTTATTATGGCTTTTGTGGCAATATTGTTGCAGCTACTATAACTGTTTTCTCAAATATCATTACCGTGCCTTGGTTCACATATACAACGGTGCAGTTGAATTTTCTCCATGTGACTATAATTAGCTCACACGGAATGCTTCTTCCATGCAACAAGTACTTTTTACTCTAGACTTCCACCAGTTTTTCTTGACTACAGGAAGTCCTTTTTCAATCGGCAGCAAATGAGTGTTTCATACCTTCCAGTCACAAGGTAATGTTTCCCATCTTGGCCTCTCCGGACTATATAATTTTATATGACTATTGGGTGGCAACCAATTATTTATATTTATATATTTTATATGTACAGCTTTTCTCTCTCTTTTTGATCCTTTTCTTTTCCTAGTTTCCTTGGGATTTTTCTTATGACCCTGCTCGGAGATATTCCCCCCTCTGATTGGCTATTATTTGTAGGGCGCCAGAAAGCAGAAGAATTTTAAATGTTTGGATAAATTATATAGCAATTATTGTGTTTTTGATTTTATTATTATAAACAGATGTTGTCAGCTGCCCTGAGCCTGTCTTGACAGGAAAAGGTGCGTTATAAATGTAATAAATAAATACATGCACAAGTATGGAGTTCTTGATTAGCTTCAGACTTTTTTTTATGCTGAGGTAGACCTGTTTATCAAATGCCACTTCTATTTAGAAATGGAGAACAGCTTTCTTTTTGTCTTTCTGTCTGGATTCTCTACCCTAGTAGCCTCTGGTGGATCTTGAAATCTGTTTTACACCATCCAATCAGGCTAGCTTGATCTTGTGAGATCTTATGAGCTAAGCAGTGATGTCTCTGGTTAGCACTTGGATGGAAGACTACTAAGGAAGTCCAGGCTTGCTACGTGAAGAAAGGTAATGGCAAACCACCTCTATTTGTCTCTTGCTTTGAAAACCAAGGGGGACAAGCTGCCATAACTCAACTGTGGCACTTTCCAACAACAGCGTACATAAAGTCTGCATTTCCAAAACGTTACCAGTTACAGAATGAGTTTTTCCATCATGCCTTGAGACGTCTCCCTTCCAACTTTTTTGGGACTGAATATCCAGCCCACTTAAGATTTCTGGGAGCAACTCAAAAGCTTATTCAGAAGCTTGATAGTTCACGAGGATGACCATGTTGTCTACAGCAGAACAGCAAAATGCAACTTCAGAAACACATTAGAGACTAAGGGATATAAGTTTGGAAGAGAACTTTGACTCTCAGAAGTTTATACCCAAAAAATCTTAGTGATCACTATCTTGAAACACTTTAGCCAGTTCTAATTTTTAGAAAGGAATTACAATGTTGTTGTTTTGGATTTCTTCTACTGTGCCAGTATTGCCACCTGCAGTCTTTATTTAAGAACTCAGAATATGATAATCGCTGAAATTTCATGCGCTTTTGAATGACAGAAGGCACCTACATCCTACTGCCCCTAAAGAAAGTCTAATCTATTTGACCTAACCTGATCACCTTGTCTGTTTGGTTCACACTATGTGATTCAAACGCTTGCCAAACAAGTTTACACTGTTGTTGCTTTTTTCAAAACTCAGCATGCACCAAATCTAACATAGAACTTTTGTCCTTGTAACTCAGCACAAAACAGACTAGAGATTTGTTTTTTCAATGAAAGCTAAGAATTCAGATATCAGGGCAATAGATCATTAGAATGTAAACAAGCAGCAACCAGCAAAGACCAGAGAGAGGCATTGCATTTTCCCTTCCCCACTATTTCTTCTGTCCTTTTCCTGAATGATCCCATGACCTCTCCCTTTTTCCTCATTTCGTTCTCACCTTCCCACTCAACAACCAACATGCATTTATCTGCCTCTCTGTCTTCAGCTTTCCCTCTCCCCCAGCAGCCTCTGTCTAGAGAAACTATGGCCCATTTGTGTGGTGTGGCTACTGGGCCAGACCCATTTGCATGGTTTGTGGGGGGGGTCACTTTTCCTTGTATCCTCTTCCTCACACTATTTTATCTCTCCCTCTGTAACAAGACACCCCTGGTCTCTTCAGAGAGAGAAGGGGGGTGCACCTCTTACACACACAAGCACCTGCCAACTGCCTGTGCCCTGAGGGAAATTTTCCCCTCCAAAATCTTTGACAGTATAGCTTCGAGTGAGCAATTTTTTTATTGTCAGAACAAAAATGTTAGTAACTTGGAGAGGATTTTTAAGAGTTCATATTTCTCTTTCAGTTTTGCCCAAGCCCCATAAATTTTCTAAGAAGCCATCTAAATAGTCTTTAGTAAGTCTTCCAGAAGACTTGTCTGTTAGGCAGGGCAGTGTCTCTGAAAGAAAACTAAAATAACCTGTTCTCTTTCTGTCATGAACTAAATAAAGAAATGGCACCAGAGGGATGTAAATTTGCAACCAGAATTTGAAATATTATTTACAGGAGCTAAACTAGCAAAAGATTAAGGAGAATAATATATACAGCTACAAAGGAAGCTGGTTTCAGAGAGACTACTATGTACAAGATTTTGTTTAGTAACTTTTTCAGTTGATACAAATTACAGACAGGACACTACCTTTGTGCCTTCCTGATGATGCTGTCACTTTGATACTAGACAAAATAGATATATTGGTTCAATATAGTTGCTTTTCTAAAAATCTTACATTTTACCCTCAGGCAAGGACTATATATACACAGCTCTTTGGATACTAACACTAAGTCAAACTTAGAGTCTCTCTTTCATACAGGGTTTATCATAGAAGAATGGCCACTCTCCTTGAGGAAGCTCCAATCTTCTCTATATAAACTCCCCTTCTCTCAGAAGCTTCACTGCTTCATATCAGAGTGGGGTTCTCCTCAGAGGGAAAAAAATAATCAAGCCGCCAGTGTGATTAATCAGCGTTCCTATGTTATGTTTAACTCCAGGAACTCTGGTACAGATTCCTTTACTGAGCTCACCCCTTCCTGGCACTTAATTCAGAGAAGCACAGCCCACTCTGAACTAGTCCTCCATGTTCAGAGAACAGAGTTACCTCAGAGCTACCATTCACTCTGGCTCTCACAAGAAAGCTTTTTTCCCAGAACTCCCTGTCCTCAGGCATTATAATGCTGTGCAGTTCTCACAGCCAATCCCATGGAGTTCTAAATTAACCCTTCAGACTCTAAACATTCTATTGATGGTATAAGCCTCTAAGTGCTTGTATATGTTACACCCTCCCTCATTCTCTGTTTCTTAGTCATTCATCAACCTCTCTTACATCTGCCTCCCATCTTCAGTTCACTGAATTGCTTCATTTATACCCTTTCTCCACAGTGGTAGAAAGCAACTACTTCATTATCCTTTCCTCTGTTTTATCCTCACAATGACCCAGTGAGGTATGTTAAGCAGAAACTTTGTGACTCCCAAATTACTCCCCAAACACCCATTGCTACAACCCTCATTGGGCCCTGGGCTCTTTCCAGGCTCCACTACTAGGCCTGCTATCTTTCCCAGGACCACCAAGGCTCCACCCCTTTGGCCAACAATTCTGGTGGCCTACTATACCACCTCATTTTGCACCACTTCAGTGACTCTCCTTCATCACAGTTCATAGCCTCTGTTGCCAGGCTGGTGAAGTTTCTTCTTTCTTCTCTGATCATTGCAGCTACTGATGGCACCAGGCCCCTCATCAGTGCCACTGCTCTTACCACTGGGCCTGGCATGGTTAGCAGCCTCTGGGCCCAGCTCCTTCCTTCCATCCCCCATCAGCACCATTGTGTCTGGATCTGGCATGGCTGACCACCACCGCTGCCAGACCTACATTAGATCCTGGCCACGATCATCATTTTTATTTGGGGCAAATTTAAAACCCCAGTGTTTCATTTTAAGGATTTCTACTTTTTCTGCAAACCTAAGGAACTCCCCAAGTTTGCAGCAAAAGCTGTTTAGGATCAGTGTGATTCCAGGCTATGGATTTAGTATCCGCAGATGGGGACTACATGTCACTATCTGATATATAGATGATGAATAGTTTTGTAATGGAAATAACTGGATTCTTTTCAAGTCTGCAGAAAGTCCTCCAGTGGCATGGCAGAGAAAGCAGTGGTCACAAGTGCATGAACAACCAATTGTGCTCTGCTACACTGCCAGGAAGGAATAGTGAGGCAACCTGCAAACAGCTATGAATGGGCAGTCAAAAACAATAATAAAACAGCAGCTTCCTGCTGAAGACTGATGAACAGCATATGAGCCAAACTATAGCATATTTGAACATCCCTGCTCAGACCCAACAATTTTTTTCCCCAATCCAAGCAAACCTTCCACTATTTTTTTCCACGGGCTTGGTGAAGTATAATGGATGCAAAAGAAGAATGTGAAAAATTACGGGGCCATCACTGTTTCTTTTCCTTGGGAGCATTGCTGCTAATTCAGCACTCTGAATTTATTTTAGAAATATCAAAGATGAAAAGGTTTTATATAGAAATTAAAATAAAAAGTAATTCAATAGTGAATACTTTTAACAACACAAGGATCAGAAATTTTGTAAGTTAAAAAACCCCACACCTTTGACTGTAATAACAGCCTCTTTCCCAATGGGGCCACTAAAAGGCTGCATACAAATCATTGCTGCACAAGACTGAACATAATAAAACTAGCAAATGAACCTGTTTTAAACCCATCTCCTACACAGTCACTTATCTATGCAAGGTAAATTAGTCTCTCCATCATCCACAGTTAAGAAAAGCTAGATTCTCTGTGGGAAACATTTACTTTCTTGTACCCTTCCTTCATCGTGTATATTTTCAGAGCTCTTGCACACCTAATCCAATAGCCATTAGTAGAGTAATAAAAAGGCATAAATTGAAGGAAGAGCTCTAAAATGAACATACCCTGTTTGTTTAGCTGTGCTTCTCAATGATGGAGACCTTTGTACCAGGCAGTACCTTTGGCTCAGAAGCACCTGAACCAGTTTCCTCATGCCCACCTTATCCCAGAAATTCTATAGGCTTTTGTGCTCACAAAGTCATTGTAACTATTCATATAAATATAATCTTTCTGTTGTCAAATGCAGAAAAATCCCTCCTAGTTGGGCCGGGCCCATTCGTCAAACAGCATCTATCTGTCATAAGATGGAGCAATGCTGCAGTGGCTCCCACACTGAAAGAAACATGAATTAGCCTGGAGCAGATAGGTCAGACAGTAATAGCCACCTCTAGAAAGTGCATTACTGAGCAATCAGTGAGGCATCCCTGCAGTATACAGAAATGTGAAGTACGTGTTCAACCATGCCAAGAAATCTGGCAACTATGAACTCATGGGCCAGTCACACACATAGAGAGCCAGCATGGTGTAGTGGTTAAGAGTGGTGGACTCTTATATGGTGAACTGGATTTGTTTTCCCACTCCTACACAAGATGCCTGCTGGGTGACCTTGGACTAGTCACAGTTCTTCAGAACTCTCTCAGCCCCGCCTACTTCACAAGATATCTGTCGTGGAGTTTGTAAGCCATCTTGAGTCTCCTTACAGGACAGAAAGGCAGGGTATAAATCCAAACTCCTCTTCTTATATTGGATTATTGTATATCATGTACTGGCACTTGATACAACGACAGTAACCTTCCCATCAGCCTTGTAAGGACACTGCATTACAAATGCCAGCAAAACATTCTCAGTCAATAAGTCAACATACTGCCAACCAATTATGCAAATTGGAATGGAGGTATTCTCTGTGCCAAATAAATTAACATTCTAGGTAACTTGTAAAGAAATTTGTATGGTATCTCTTCCATAAGTAAATGCTGCCACCACTTGTTCTTGAAATCATCAGAGTGTTGCTTAATGGGAAGAATTAAGCGTTTAATTCATCTTAACAGCATATTTATGCTAAGCGCTCAGATCATTAACAAATTTTGGGTAAACAAATTTCCATTAAAAAAACCCTTAGCAAAAGTAAAACATGACTGGAAAGATGTATTTCACATTTTATGGTATCACACCTATAACACACCAGGTTAACCTCAGACATAAAGCAAGTGCTTGATTCTTTGTTCAAAAAAATATTATGGCTTATACTGACCTCATAAGGTATTCAAAACAAGAGACATTTGGACTTAGTTTGCTATTGCCTGCCTCTGTGTGTGCTGAGCGAGTTTTGAGAGAACTGTGATTGGCCCATGTGGAGGAGTAGGGAGGAGATTCTCCAGATTTGAATCTACTGCTCTTAACCACTGTACCCCGCTGGCTCACTGTTTAATATTGGACATTACCGATTAATTAAGTGAAGCTTTAAGGGTCATTCCAATTACACTCATTTGACACTCTCTCCAAGTAGCAGTGGAAATCTATAGCTGAATGTACTTAGCCATTTTCCTCTTTATTACCTGTTCAGCCTAAGATCACAAACGCACACTGATACTTCAGTTTGCATAAAAATGTAATACATATGAAATGAGATAGCTTTGTGTTATTGGACACCTTTAATACCTTTGTATTACAGGATGATGGTTTTATAACCACTTTCGACTGAAAATGTAGTACGTTACCAAAATATCATCAGTTAAGACACTTGTCATGATAAAACTTACAAACCTTATCCAGACCACAAGAAGGCACCTAGAAAAGAAACCAAGATGGATCCCACCATATCTAATCCCTTAATCTCAACTAATATTGCACCTACATTTCTTCTGTATTTTCTGCACACAAGATATTCTTGTATTAACTAGTATCAAAATAGTAACTCAAAGCTCTGTAATAATGAAAGTGAAAACAATCAGTATTTTAATAATATTAAATAGTGCAGACGAAACTGTAGATCATGTACTCAGCTGATGCAAAAAGATCGCCCAGACTGAGCACAAATAGAGGCACAACTTATTGTCAAAGGCTTTCACGGCCAGATTCAACTGAAGATGCCAGCCACAGATTCAGGCGAAACATTAGGAACAAGATCCACCAGACCATGGCCACACAGCCTGGAAAATCCACCAGAACCAGAGGCACAACTAATTTGTGAAGATGATCCACTGGAATTTATGCAAGAATTACAACATAAGAACAACTAAAAACTGGTGGGAACACTGTCCAGAGAAAGTCATGGAAAATGAGAAAGTCAAGATCCTGTGGGACTTTTGAATCCAAATGGACAAAGTGTTGCCACATAATACACCGGACATCACAGTGATGAAAGACAAGAAAATGACCATCATTGACATAGCAGTACCTAGTGACAGCAGGGTCATTGAAAAGGAACATGAGAAGGTCGCTAAATACCACGATTTGAAAATCGAGCTTCAATGACTATGGCACAAACCAGCTGAAGTCATCCCAATGGTAATCAGCACCCTGGGCGCCATTTCAAAAACACTAGGGCAGCACTTGGAAAATCTTCAAATTGACAAAATGAGCATTTCTCAGATTCAGAAGACAGCCCTGCTGGGATCCGCATGAATACTACGCCAATACATGACAACTTTCTAGGCATCTGGGTTAGGCTCGAATTATAATGAAAGGCTAACAGCCAGCTAAAGAACTGGCAGATGTGATATAAAACAAAATTAATAATAATAATCTATAACAATTATGATAGGTACTTTGAAAAGGGAACTGCTTTACTGGGGAAAAACACCTTTTCTTGGCCTGATTTTATTGGAGAAGTTCTATTCAGGCTTGACTGAGAAAAAGTTTGACTAGCTGGATGTTTATGACCATGAATGCAGCCACTTTTATGACCGAGAAGGCAATAGATCCTAAGCAAACAGTGATAAGTTCTCAGTTCTTGTGAGAAGTCTCCACCTATCCCAATGTCTTGGCATTGGAAAACCCCACAGCCTGATAAGAATGTAGACCGGGTGACCCTTTAAGGAAAGAAAAAGGCAGTTTCATATGGTAATTCAAAATGGAACATTTTCCAGCAATTTTCCATAAACAGCAGAGCATCTCACCTAATCAAGTTAATTAAAGTGTCCAACAATGCACATTATTACTCTTGCTGAATCCCTCAAATTAACTGATGTCAAAATAGCTTTAGTACCTGAAAATATATCTTCTAACACATTACTGATGAATGTACGGAAAAGTCCTAAAACTGCTTCTAAAAATATCTGCTAATATAATAGTTATACTTACTACTTTACACACTTTGCTTTCTTCTTAATCATTCCACATGATGTCATGGAATCTGCGATCCTAAAATTGTATTTGGTGCATTTTTATCTTATCCTTCCTCCAAAGGCAGTATGCATTGTTCCCTTCTCCTCCATTTAACTTTCACAACAACCCTGGAAGATAGATTAAGTCTGAGAGAAAATTATTAGCCAAAGTTCACTTTCTTGACAAGTAGGGATTTGAATCTGGGCTGTTCCTGGTCCCAACCCAAACCACTAAACCAAAGGTGTCAAACTTGCGGCCCTCCAGATGTTATGGACTATAGTTTCCATCATCCCTTGCCAGCATGCATGCTAGCAGGGGATGATGGGAACTGTAGTCCATAACATCTGGAGGGCCGTGAGTTTGACACCTGTGCACTAAACAATTTCATCCTCAAAAAAACTCAGAGCCAGCATGATGTTGTGTTGGACTAGCAACTGGAAGACCCAGGTTTGAATCCCCACTCTACTACGGAAGCTTGTTGGGTGACTTTCGGCCAGTCACACAATTTCAGCCCAACCTACTTGAGAGGGTTAGGTGAACAGGAGAACAACAGAAGAAGCTTTGGGTCCAGTGGGGAGAAAGGCAGCATATACATTTAAAGGAATCAATACTCCAAAGCTAAAAATGGCCAAAAGTATGGTGGAGGGCACATGAGACTGCAGACTTTATGAAACCAAAGAGCTTTCCTGGCTCTGACAGAACTTTCAGTCTGACATGCAATGTGAGTTTTGTGCTCTGAACATGATTCCCAGACACATGGAGGTTCCAATTAACATTGGGATCATGGCACATGTAAAGATGGGGCTGAAGCCTTTCCCCAGTCATTTTCCTGACCTGAAATGTCTCCAGAGAGACACAATGTATAATATTGTACTGATGTCTACACCTAGGTTTCCCTAATGGGACAAACCAGGTCAGCAGATTTATGCTCATGGAAGGGATTATATGCATGTGAAAGCACAGTTCCAAATTTTCTGTTGCTGGATTGGAGTCAAAAGGATCCAATGCAAAACAGCCATGCCAAATTAAAGAGAAAAATATGAAGGAAGCAATAACATTGACTTCAATCACCACTTGTTTGCAAATCCAATAGGCAGTACAACAGAAGCAGCATTGCTAATCTGTCAACATCTTACAAAAGGAAAAGGAAAAACAGCTTTCTATTTTAGCGACTTTTTATAATATAGGCACACTAATTCAACAACCCAGCTAAATCCATATATATCTCCCCATTCCCTCTTATTTCCCTGAAAACCTGGTTATTTTATCTACTTCAACGACCAAGCTACTCTACCTTGTCATTTCAATTTTCACATATTTTCTGTTTGTGTATTAGTTCTCTGAGTCCACAAAATCTCATCTCTGCAACACGCAGCCATAAGCTACTGTCTGGAACAAAGCTCTTTCTAAAATTCAATCTCAAACAAAATGAAAAGTGGGGGAGGGAGAAAGAAAATCACAAATAAGAAAGTGGGGCACAACCAATCCTGGGAGTCCCATTCTCCTGGGTTCTGTAAATTCTTTTTGAGTCATCCACAAACCTGAGTGTCAGGAAGAAGCAGCCATCTCTGCTATTCAGAGTTAACAAAAAGGGGGGGGGGGGTTAAAAATAAGATTGTCTGAAAAACGCTATCTATTGTCAATCGCGGTTGCCAGGTCAGTAAACAGGTATACACAGAATGGAAAGCACTTGAATAGGCAACAGTCTTTTGGTGAATATAAAAACCCATAATGCAGATTCCTAAAATACTTAAAAGACACTTTAGCCAGTCTTCTGAACTGTCCAACATCTGGCTTCCTCCACCTAGACCCTTGACATTTGCAGGCCCACAAAAGTCGTACCTCCCACTTGCAGCTTGTTAACACGGCATTCCCTTTGGGCTAGTTGAAAGTAGCAGTGAATAAAGGCCCTGCACCATAGGATCCAAGTAATGTTTTCCCATTACTTCTTGTTGAGTTTTTGAGAAGGCTAAACTAGAAAAGCGAAAATTACATTTTGTCCCCTCAGACTTCGTAGAATGTTATCTTAAAAATGTAATCTTAAACAATGAATTGAAATGAAAAAAAAATACTGGGAGAACCCTTGCTAATATCCAGATGTTGAGAGGGAGGATAAAACTGATTTGTGCTTAAATTAAATTCACAATAAAAACATAAAACTCTCAATGATTAGACATTTACTGGGGATCTTATGAACAGTCTTCACCCTGCCTAGTTACGTCAAGTGGGAATTACATCAGGTATGCATACTTTTAAAAGTGATTGTGTTTTCCTCTTTTAACAGATAACACTACTTTCTTCCAGTACACACTCTAACTCGTCTAAAGGAATTGTGCAATGTATTCTGCAGTAACAATAGCCATACATCTTACACACCATGCAAGAAAGGCTGAATGGCTCATTTTACCATCATCTCTGAATGCAAATCACTGGATACAAGGATCATAACATTGTGACTTCCTGGAAAACCATAATGGTCTTGTTAAAGTAGCAAGAACAATATTTATAAAAGGAAAGTGGTGGGCCACTGCGAGTAGCAGAGTGCTGGACTAGATGGACTCTGGTCTGATCCAGCAGGCTCTTTCTTACGTTCTTAAAGGAAGACCTAGACAGTTGTCATTAACTTTGTCTATGTTGTTCAATACCTGAACAAAAATTAGAGCAGTGACAAGAACAAAATATGCTGAAATGGATGCCTAATGTAACTTCAGGACAACTTCCCATTATTCTTTTAAGATCATACCAGACCAGACCAGCTTCTTTAATAAAATGGCTTAAAACACATAGGAAATATAGTGGTCCTAGTGTAGCTTGATATTAGCAAGGGGTCTGGCTTAATTTGAACATACCAGCCTGTTAAAAATAGCTTGAAACATTAATTTGAAATAAATAGCAATTTTCAGAAGACATATCCAAAATAACTGTTACTTGCAGTTATGATGAATACTCAACACAGAGCTGTCAACAAACTCACTGGGAACTTGGTCTTGAAAATCTGATGTCAAGCAGTACAATGGATTTCAAAATTTTGCTGTGATAATAGACTGTATTGCCTTCATGCACAAGTTCACTACTCATGCTCAAGAGTGCAAGATCATTTTCAAGTCAGAGAAAATTGCTCACATGGAGAATATGAGGGGAGAATAGTTAAAAGGGTTTTTAGTTTCTAGTAATATGATTTAGGTTCTGTAAATAAGGAAGAAGGTATACCATCAAGTCATCCATCAGTTGTTTGCAAACCACCAGGAAAAGCTTTCTAGACCGCAATGTGAAAACCTATGATCTATTTATTCTGTAAATGTAAGTGTCTAGAGACCACCAGGCACATACACGGTTATCAAGACACTTTGTGACGGGAAAAATAAAAATAAACACACTAATGACACTGTGTAACAGTATGTGGGCAAGGCATTTTACCCCTAAATTACATGACTAATGAGGTATATAAAGTGGCTGTAAATGGATTTAGGTCAAGCTGTAAGGCTGACCTTTAGCAGCTTATCGATTTTCAACAGTGATCTAGAATCTCATATCCCAATAACAGAATTAAATGCTTCTCGTCAGCAGGAGATAGGCCTCTGACAGCCTCATCTCACACATCAGGTTTCCATCCCACTATGGATTAACCTGCAGCTCTGGAAACGTGCTTCCTTGGCCGCTGCAGAAATTACGGAAAGGACACATAAGGGCTGGTCATGAACAAAAGAAAAACTTCCTGTAGAAAACGGATGTTGCACAACTTCAGTTGGGTGGAATCACGAGAGATTGTTTAAAAACAAACAGGTCAATGTTGTTCTGTTGAAGAACTGAAAATGCCTGAAGACTGACAGCATCAATTTACAACAGAAACGGTTTCAACTTCATGCTGAATTTACAGTGCCACCCATTCTCTTGCAGCTTCTTCTCTCGTGACACAGCTCTGGTATTAGAACCTGAAATATGAATGCTGGAAGATTTGGTATCTCAAGAAATGAGCTACGAGTCACAAATGCTCATATCCTGCCAGGAATTTTGTTAGTCTTTAAAGTGCTACTGGACTCTTGCTCTTTTCTATCCTGGAAGGTGAGTAATGATAGCTTCCCAGAGGCTTTCTAAAAAAGCAAAAAGCAACAGCTTTGTGGGCCCAATTCCCGGGGGGAGGGGTGTAGGTATGGGAGAAAGGGGGTTCACCTTGCTGCTCCTACTTGGAGTTCACCAATCAGAGCCAACCATCCACCACATGCAGATATTCGCCTTAAAAAGGAAAAACGAAGCAATAAGAGGATGCCAGTCTTTTTCTTCCCCTCCAAGGAAGAAACAGCAGAGTGAAGGAGGCAGTTTCAGAATGTGCAACTGTTTATGGGAGCAATTCAAATCAGACTCCTTTGCAGTTGCAGTTAGATGCTTTCAAACCTGTAGAAAGATTCAATTCCTCCATCTTATCTCGTTTAGCATATGAAACCACAGGTCCATCCAGCTCAATATTTTTGACATTGACTAGCAGCTGCTCTCCAAGATCTCAGGCTTATCTTCATACCTAAGGGTTGCCAACCTCCAGGTGGTAGCTGGATATTTCCTTGGATTACAACTGATCTCTGGGTGACAAAGCTCAATTAATGCTTTGAAAGGTGGACTCTATGGCATTATACCCTTGCCTTCACAAACTCCACCTTCCTCAGGTTCTACCACCCCCCACCCCCCATTTCCAGGTATTTCCCAACCCGGAGTTGGCAACCCTATTAATACCAGACCCTTTAACTGAAATGCCAGGGATTGGAAATACGACCTCTTGTATACAAATAAAGCACTTTGCTAATGAGTGAAAGCCCCTCTTCTAATTTAATCATAAACTAGCTTTACGGAGGAGAGTAGGAAAACTAGCATTGGTTCTCAAATGCAAACCCACTGCTTTAATGATAGCAATACCCTTGGGAGGACTTGTATGAGTAACTGAGCCATCCAAAATCAAATTTTGACTAACAGTCCAATCTAGAGAGGAGAGGCTGAAGTGAGTTGTGGAGAAGGCGGAGTCTTACACCAGTGGAGATGCCCTCCCTGGGCATACCCCAGTAGATAGGCAAATCTGCTGTCAGGAGGCCACCATGGCCTCCAGGGGTACCATTAAGCAGCACTGAGCCCGCAACAGTGCCCCAGCACCAACACCGGCCCTGCCAGCCTAACAGTGGCCTGGTCAGGGCAGAGAGGTTCTTGCTTTGCATTTTGCCTTCCCATGCTGTTGAAGAGCCTCTGAAGGCAGCAGGGCAGTGCCAGCCCCAACTGCATGAGGGCTCTGGGTGCGCTGATATACTCTAATGTGTAATGGATGACATACGTAACCTAGATCTCACTTATTTTTTAAGAAATGGGGACACGAAGGTACGTTCCATCAGTGATATTATGTGTCTTTCACATATACTGTGAAATAATACAGTATTCTAAAGCCCAATAATAGCCAGGGTGAAAAATGAGCATATTTTTCTGTCGCTAAAATACTGGAGTCTGAATGCTAGTAAAGTGCTAGTAAAGTTCACGTGAACTTTTTAAAACACAACCTTTTCAGAGTCCTTCTTGTGGCAGCTTACAAGTAAAAATAACATGAAATCATTGTAAAATCACAGAACAAAACCCAGAAAAAGCCATACAAACAACAAACAATGAGCTTCACTGACATTATAATGTTAAACTGAAGTGAAATCAATGATGAGGACAGCTCCCTCAATTGGGGAAGCAACATGTGGGCAGAGGAGAGTACTTTTCCCTCCTTTCCAAGCTATCTGTCTCACTGAGGAAGTTTATAAGAGGTATAGGGGGAGACTAGCTCTGCATTTCCTCCTCTCGTCTTTCTTTTCTTTTCCTTTTCATCTAAAGAAGCCATGCAGTTTCACTTATTTGATTGCAGTTTGCAATAGATTTGAGCCAAGGGAAGATTAATCAGATGCCTTTCTGTGTACTACCTTGGCCAGCCAGAGCAATGAGACATGCGAGTTTAAATTTTAAGTACACTGAAAGCTTTGAAGACATGGAGCACTCTGGAGGTCTCCTTCATGGTCTCAGACAGGTTTTCTAGAGACGAGCACCTGTGTTACAAAATTCATTTTAACCTTTTTACCTGAACCACAGTTTCAGATAGGAGAACAAGAACTGACCGATTCAACCAACGTCAAGATGCAAGCTCTCTACCTTCAACTTGATTTAATAAAATACTGTAAAAACTTTCAATTGGGTTTTCCGTTCCTTCTTAAGAGAGAAATTGCCACAAACAAGCACATTTTGCCAGGAAATAATGTATCGTGAATGGGTAATACCAGGAAATGGTTCTCAGTCTGATACAGATTTTTTTTTTGCACAGTACTGAAATTGGTATCTCTGGCCCCTTCCACACACGCAAAATAATGCATTTTCAAACCACTTTCACAACTGTTTGCAAGTGGATTTTGCTATTCTGCACAGCTTCAAAGAGCACTGAAAGCAGTTTGAAAGTGCATTATTCTGCATGTGCAGAATGAGCCTTAGAATCCTTGCTGCCCATGAAATTTATACTTGTTCCACCTTTCTAGAGATTCTGTGGTACTTCAAGAACTTGTGATAGAGGGACACAGATGTATGTGTATACGTAGTACAATAATGTCTTCATCAGGCCACTTTCAACTCTTTTAACACTCTCACAACATTGTAAAAAACACTTGCATATACTGGATTTGCAAGCCAAATTCCAAAAGCCACAAATACAAAGAAGCAGGGATTATTGGATCACTTATCAATTTCATATCAAACTAGCTATGTACCTTGAGACAAAGATACACTGTGTCCACAGTTAGGAGTGAGTAAAATTGGCAAGGGACTGCGGAAGTAACAACTGTGTTTAACTGCAATTGGGTGGACTACATGTTTCAGTTCCTTCAGGTAATGGTGCCAGATCCAGTAGGTGTTTTTGGCTTCCATTTTGTGCAGGTAGTTCTTAATGACAGAAATGGAGGCGGAGACATTTTTTAATTGCCATTTCAATGTAACTGTACAGTAATGCTAGAGCACCTGTGCAAAAGAAAAAAAAAGGTGGGTTGATGTTCTGCATCACGGATGATTTCCCACCACCATTAGGAATAATATTTTCAGCAGAAGCATGTGGAACAAATGCAACTGAAGAAACAAGGAGAAGCACGATCGGGAGAGAATGGAGATGTGTGGAATGATTTCACAGAAAACTTTTCCATGACACAAGGTATGACAACTGGGAAAAACTGTGGTAAGCTTGGGGAAGGCCAGTGTCATAAGAATGACAATATTTTCAAGCCATCTTTTCTCAGCCATTCTGACTGTTAACCTCAGGGGAAATTTTCACACAGACCCTTGAACCACGTTATCCATAGAACCCACTTTCTGCAGTCTGGTATTAGAATGATTCTGTTATGTCATATGATTGCAAGCAGCATTATGTTTCATAATGTATTTGTGCCCAGGTACAAAACAGAATGTTAATAAAGACAGCCCTTGTTCAATACCAGCTGTGATAAATGGTCACTACGTCTTGCCTACTCTAAGCAGCCCTCAAAGAAAAGAATCCTTCCCCCAGTTCAATTACCCCTCAGGCTTTTTTACATAGTGGAAGAGAGAGCGCAAATCACTTTTTCCACCACACACAAAAATATACGCAACATCAAATATGATATGGGATGCCTAATTTGATCTCTGTTTTCTCCCTCACACACACACACACACACGCACACGCACACACACACACACACACAGTCATACCACCAAATGAATTAAAAATTAGCAGGATAATTCCTTATTCTCTTTCCTTATGAAGGCTTTCACTGAAGAGACTGTACATGAGCCTCAGACAGACGTTGAACACCTCTGTTGACACAGAGAAATTTGTCTCTCTTTCTCACAATACTAGAACCAGGGGGCATTCATTGAAAATGCTGGGGGGAAGAATTAGGACTAATAAAAGGAAACACTTCTTCACACAACGTGTGATTGGTGTTTGGAATATGCTGCCACAGGAGGTGGTGATGGCCACTAACCTGGATAGCTTTAAAAAGGGCTTGGACAGATTTATGGAGAAGTCAATCTATGGCTACCAATCTTGATCCTCCTTGATCTCAGATTGCAAATGCCTTAGCAGACCAGGTGCTCAGGAGCAGCAGCAGCAGCAGAAGGCCATTGCTTTCACATCCTGCACGTGAGCTCCCAAAGGCACCTGGTGGGCCACTGCAAGTAGCAGAGTGCTGGACTAGATGGACTCTGGTCTGATCCAGCAGGCTAGTTCCTATGTTCTCATTTATTGACTTGAATTTTTGGTCTTTTCCTAATCCAAGATTTACAAGCAGAGTTTACATTAGACCCACTGATGCTAACATAAATATTTATTTTCCCCTCTCACTTCAATTGCCTTAGGTCAGCCCCCTCCCAATCACATGTCTCTCATTCCCAAGGAGTGTGCACAGCAATCCCAAAGCCCACCACCTACAACAGCAAGAACAGTTTTCAAACACCTCCTATATCTATATCCTGTAAGCTTTCCCTTCTTGTCCCTGCTCTCACAAGTGTGTGTGGGAAAAGGCACAGCAACACCAGACAACCTCTTTCCCTAATGCACCCTTTCCAAATCACCAAACTGCAATACATCCATCCCATAATATATTTTTTCTTAAATTTGACACTAGAGAAGTTCCTCATTCATGATTACTCTTGCCCAGGTGGCAAGAGGGGATTATTCAGACTCTGAAGCCTCTTCTTCTCTGCCATGTGCTTTCATCAATGTCACCAAACCAACGAGCCATGCCAAATTCACTGTCACACCAGACACACTGAGTCATCCACAAGCCTTCCATAAAAAGCCATCACTACGCTTAGGCATCACTATTGGGTAGAAAGAGATTTGAGTAACCTTGTCTGTATGACAGGAGCTACTCCCATTTTACAGATAAATGTATTCCCATTCTTCTATCATTGTAATGGCTGAGAAATCCAGAAAAGCAAGTCTAAATTCTATCAGAATGGGACTCAACTCAAGAACTTTCTCTGAAAGTTCCCAGTACCATGACTGAAAGTTGTCTACAGCATAGTACAAGCAGGTCTAAACTCCACTTTTTTTTTCCTAGACATTTAAAGTTAATGTGAACTGCATCACAATGGCCATACACATTTTAAGGTAATGGCGTGATACACACTGGCTTGATTACAGGATGGCAATGAAGAATACTTTTGTTTGGTGAGGGGGAGGGAGGGGGGAAGTCTAATAGAAATGAAGGCAGTTTTTTCCAGTTAGAAAAGTCATGAATATTTGCTTAAAATCAGAATATAGTAAAGAGAATGGAAAAAAAGAAAATTGGTTATTACATTGGGAAATAAACCAAGAAGATGGAGGCTACATCATTGTCTATCAAAGACTAGTAACTATTACAGCACTAGCAAATGTCAGGCCCTGAAAAGCCTACCCCTGTTGAAAACGTTAGATACTTATGGGGTAGTAAGACACAGAGTCTGGCCTAAAGTTCTCTCCATCCACTCTTCCTCCTGAGGAGTTACAAAGGGCAGGCAGCTAGCCCATAGTATTTTAAAATCTCAAGGGCTGCCATGTCATGTTGTGAAGTAAATCTCATACAATTCATCACCCAAGTTGGAGGAAAATAGTTTGAAGCTCAAAAATAATGAATTCTGTCATTTCCAATAGAAGTGTGAAGGGAGAATTATGAATGAACCTTTTAAAAATACGTGTGTGGAGGGAGATTGCCCTTCTACGAAATGAAAGCAGTACGCTTGTGTTTAAATGGCCCAATCCTGAAACCAAGACCTTTCGCTTTCAATTAACTTAAATTGACAATTGGAAAAGGTTTGAAAATGTAGCCCAGCTCGTTCTGTTTGATAGATTTCAGCTTTGACATTATACGTGTTATTCCAACCTGAATTTTACTTCTCCTTTTATAATAAAAAATGAAAATGTAAAGTGAAAAACCTGATTCAATCACAGCTGTTGGATTACAGATTAAAATACTTCCAAAGTGAAGAAAATTTAACACAATTTTTGCTTTTGATTCCATTTTTGCCCGTTATTTTAATTATGTTATTACACCTGCACTTTATAATGATAAAGCATTCACAGCCCCAACCTAAGGATATTTGCTCAAAAGAAAGCCTCACAATTTTAAATAGGCAATTACAGATGCATAGGATGGTAGGTTTAACTCTATTATCAACAGCAAGCAATGTAAACAAAGCAGATGTAATAAGTGACCCTTTCTTTGAGTTATTCCACATTGCTAAGACAATTTCCTAGGGGAATAGATCTTTTTCACATTTTATGATAAGTTGCGTATATAATCAGAAAAAACAGCCTTTCTATCTGCTATGGAGCTCTGCAGTGGCCCTGAAACAATGCAACCATCAGGAACAAGGCAGAAGCAAGAACTGGTTCTATATCCACGATATGCAACCTGACTTACATTTCATGCTTAGCATCACAGTAATAAGGAATCTCTTTACCAACTTTTGCACTCACGTGGGATGCAAGAGAAAGTTTCTGTACAGCTGACTGTTGTGGCTAGCTTCCAAAGAAAATCTTCCCAGTGATAAAAGAGGTCTATCTACCCACAAATGCCACTAACATTTTAGACTGAAAGAGCTATGATCTGGAGAATTTTGCAGCAAGCCTGAACCCTCTTTGTCAGTTGTTATTCAGCTGGCACAGAAGGAAGATCCTGCTGGTTAGTTAGTTACAAGCCAGTAGTAGCTGAGTTCCATCCAGGCTGACTTGCCTTTGCAGGTACTTTGGTGTAGCTGGAAGGATTCCTGGCAAGAGAGGAAGATCTTGCTGGTGGCAAGGTAGCAACTACTGAATTTGTTTTCCTCTCTTTGCAAGTGTTTAAGTAAGATGTGGGGCTGAAATGTGATCCAATATGAACCAAAGAAAATTTGGCCCATTGCTTTCAGTCTGAGACCAAGACTTTTGGCAACCCCAGGTATGCTTGTTGCATATGTTTACATGGTTTTGTAATCTAAAACTTTAAGCCATTTTGAGAAAGACGCATTTGATTTATTAGTGCAACTTGCACATACATTTTTAAAAAGTCATCCTTTAAGAGTAATTTCTGACACCAACTATGACACTGGTAACTGTGATGACAAAAGTGTATGGTACTCATGTCACAGGAATGATAAAAATTACCACCACTTTACATTATGGAAAGTTAGATTTGCATATATTTTGTGACTTTTTAAAAACAACAAACTTTTACCACTTATTTCTTATGCACAAAATGTCTCTAGCAGTGTACCAACAAGGTAGTGGTGGAAAGCACTATCACGTTGCAGCTGACTTTTGGCAACAGGGTTTTCGAGGCAAGAGACAGACTTAAATGGTTTGCCACTGCCTTCCTCTGCATCGTGACCCTGGTGGTCACTATTAGTGGTCTCCCATCCAAATATGTGGTGTGAAAGCCAGTGTGGTGCAGTGGCTACCTGTGCAGTCCAAAGGGGGAGGGGGTGTAGCCACATTGGAAGCACCATGGCCTCTGCAGTAGTGCCACTGGCACCAGTGCCGCGCAAAAAATCACAGAAGCCGACACAAAAGCACTTACTGCTCCACCTAAATTCAAATGTTCACCTATGTGCTAGTGTTCCTCCACTGAAGGAGGTTGCACTGGTGTGGAAGGGGGCATTCTGGGGGGACTCCCAATGAGTATTGGCCTGGAAATGTCCCCTTTTGGGGGCACATACTTTTGCCACCAAAAGGTCCCTGGCCTCTGCACCCCCCCCCCCCTTGGACTAGGCTGTAAGAGTTGGGCTAGATCCGGATTCAAATCCCCATTCATGCCATGGAAACTTACTGGATAACTTACTGTCAGCCAAACCCACCTCACAGGCAGGTTAAAATTGTCACAAGAATTATGAAAGCCCATTTGGGTCTCCATTTAAGGAGAAAGATGGAATAAAAATGAAATCAATCGATCAATAATGAATTAATTAATATTAACCACAGTGGACCTGCTGAGCTTCTGAGACAGGCCATCCAGGTAAGGCCAACATAGGTCCATTATGCATGGAGCACTTTCTGTGACTCTCTTCCCTCTACAATGGAGTCACAATGGGCTCTCCTTGCATTTCCTTGTTTACATGAGGGAGGTACCCACTGCTTATTGTGCAGCTTGCCTGCCCTCACTTCTGGGTTGCTCCCTGTCAATTTACATCAACATCCAAAAGGCCCTGTCATCCACTAGTCTGTGGCACAATATATGAAAGACCGGAACAACGTGAAGCTCACCAAACCAAAGAAGCCCCGCTGTTCTGGTAGTTCTAGGCCAGCAGCAAAGCCAGGAAGTGCATTGAATGACTGGTGGCCCAGGATGCCCTAGTTTAGTGAGTCACAGTTCAAAAGGATTGCATCAACCCAGGCTAGCCTTTCTTTGGAAGAGAAAGCATCAGCTTCCTAAACAGCTTGTTCTTCATTTCAACTGTTTCTACTGTTAGAATTAAATATAATTTTGACCCAGGTAGCCTCAGGCCTGTAACCAGAAATGTGGTGCTGGTGAAATGATGATTGCAAGAATGCTGGAGAAAGGAACTGCAATTCAATGCAAAACAGCAGGGGGTGGGGAACACAATTGAAGTGGTCTGTTTATTGACATTTTAAATAATATTTGACAAGCACATAGCACTTATTTTCCATTTTGTTTGTAAGTTGGCCATTATCCCAGCATCTCTGTCCTCATTGGCAACTTTAAGGCTTATTTATGCTTATTGAACACTTGGCCTGTACATTTTTTCCACTCCTCTCCCAGATGGGGAAAGATGGTCACACCTGCCCCCCCACCCCATTCCAGATAAAATGAACAATTGTTCATCATCTTTTCTGCATCTTTTAAATTTTGAAACCACTACCAAATCCCTCCCACAATTATTTTTCTCCAAGTTAAGCAGTTTCTTCAGCCTTTCCCCAAATGTTTACTAGTTCCAAGAATTCTTGAATGGCAATCCATGCTCAACTGGGGGAGAAGGGGGCTGTCTGAGAGACTACCCTAATAATAAAAGAAAGATTTGACTTTACTAGAATACATAGCAATAAATATTAAATTATTTGCATTTAAAATAATCTGCTTTTCTTCTGTATTGGTGTAGACACAGTTCCTGGATCTCTCAACTAGGCACTGACCGCCCCAGATCTGTTTAGCTTTGGCTATCTTACTATGTCATACCATAGTAAGTCCAACCATATTCTCGGATCATATACATGCCCATTTCATAGAATAGCATTGGATGCACTGGTGGAAAAAAATGGAACATTGCTAGAACACTCTTTGTCACTGTCTGATTTATACATATATCATACAATGAGATGTCTACTAGCAGTGAAGTTTAATCCACAAATGCACTTATTCAGTGTCATGAGTTCAGTTCAGCACTGTCACAGAATGCAAGAATTTGAGTTTTGGGGAAGTTTTTCCAGTAACCTCCCATGCAACAGATGCACTATAAGTGATACATGAAAGTAGGCAATAAACCAAACAGCAATCTACAATACAGTACAGTTAAAGCACTGCTTGGTTTTTCTTTTCATTATACTGAACCTTTTCTGACTTGCCCACATTCATCCTAATCAGAAGTGCTAGAAATGAAGAGTGCATTCATGACTTCCTCTCAATGCCAAGCCTTGCAACTTCCAGATTTGGGGATCTGCTTCTTCTGTTGAACATAATCTTCAACTGCAACAGACTTTCTCATTTTGGTACTAGTTGTCATCTAGCATTTCTTTCCACGCTGGATAACTTGTTCCTGGAGACCTCACTACTGCAAAAATATTGACCAAAGGCTCTGTCTGGCATTTACAACCAGTCAAACACATGGCAAGAGAAACTGCCCTTACTGTAATAAACAGGACTCCAGGAAAGTTGGAAGGACAGAAGCTGAGGAGGAGGTTTCTGCTATTTTCTAACCATTTGAGCCACTAAAACGAGACAACTTTTCTGAACAAGATAACTGTATTGGAATCTTGTCTGACACCTGATTTTTTTTAATGTGTATGAGGTGAGCCTCAGGCAGAGCTTCCTTGCATCTATGAGACGGGAAGAAAAAGACAGGGAATTGAGTAACAGGCAATAAAAACAGCATTTTAAACTGGGTCTTTCCCTCCTCAAAGTCGTGGTGTAAAAGAAAAATCATGGGAAGTATAGACCAGGTTCCGAAAAAGCATTTTAAGTACTTTCTACCTTATCTCCTTTAAACACATCAAAAAAAGAGGGGAAGAAAGAGAATGGGATGCTCAATAAAAAGGTTCACAATATTTTCCCCACATCTGGCTCCAACTAAATACTTTGTTTTTGTTGAGATTTTCTTTTTTGTCTTGTATATATTGAATGACATGCACAATTGTACTTTAAATCTACAAAGCACTTTCTCCTGCTATTTCAGTGAATTTCTAAAAATTATAAATTTAAGTTTTTTAAAGGCACAATCATGCTTACACTTTATTATAAATAAATGTGCAGCTAAAATATATCTCATAAGTCCAATATCTATCCCCACTTGCATATGCTTACTCAAAAACTTCATGCAGCATTGGAACTTCCAACATCCTATAAATTTTTTCAATGAAAGATGTGGTAGCATAATGGCTAAGAAAATATGTTGTGATCCCAGTCATTTTCTGTATGACTGGGATAATAATGTGTCCTACCATATGATAGAGGAACAGTACTAACTCATGGGGAAGATGGAAAAAACTCTATACATGCTAGGTCTTAATATAAATTATCTTAACAACAAAGCAATGTAAAATAATTGTGAGTCAGGGGCAAAGCATCTATTTGTGTGCAGAAGGTCCTATGATATTGCCACCTCAAGATTTCCAGGTAGCAGGTATTGAGAAAGGTCTTCCCTCGCCTGAAACACTATTTCCAATCAAATATTAAACTGGATGGACCAGTGATTTCACTTTGTCAAAGGCAGCTTCATGTGTTCAAATTTCAAAGAACATAAACTATTCCTGCAGAAACCATCTATGAGTAAGCTACAAAGGACTGCAACGTGAGAATCTATGAGAAAAGCGGCTCTCAGTTTACCTGGTATCACTTCCTGCATTTAAATCTACACCAGGAGGCATCTCTACAGCGGCTAATCCAGCTACTGCCTGTGACCATGGAACTTCACACAGTTCCAACTAAGGAACTACACATAGGGTGACCAGACACAAAGAAAAGAGGGTTTTCGTCCCTTTGATAGCTCCATAGATGAGGGCATTTTGGCAGGTACAATTGTCAAATGACTACTATTTGCTTGAATTTCCTCTTCTTCTCAAGTACTGAAGGAACAAGCGCAATATCTTTTTTTACACTTGGTCGTATGAATAAATGCAACTAAAAACAACAGTCACCTTTGTTACTGATCCCACACAGACTGCTCTTATACTGGTGAATTGAGAGGATTCCTGTAAATTCAGGAAGAAATTATGTCTGAATGTTTGCAGGTTTTCTCCTATAGGGATGGGAAAGCTATCCAGTTGGCTGTGTTTTTCAACTTCATATTGGTACCCTAAATATGCAGGTAGATTTGTGGGGCAGGATGAACATTGGGAACAGCTCCTAGGCGATAGGAATGTTAAGGGCCAATAAACAAGAAGTAAAGCGGCTGGAATAATGATGTACAATAGACAACAGACTGAAAAAATAATATAAAAAGAGTGAAAGACAGGTGCTTAAAGGAGGCTTCAAGTAAAGGCCAGAATATACAGTGGACAGGAAGGTACCACGAAAACAAAGATACTGAAGAAACTGAAGTCACACCAAAATTCTGCCACCCCAGGTGAAGGTCACAGAAGATGTGAACTGACCAGCTACTTCCTTGGTGAAGTCTTCTATGGAACCTTTTGCAGCAGTTGGGATTTACATAGTACAATTTTACATACTTGGCAATCTAGGAATCCTATTTCCTCGTAGATGTGAGCCACAGCCCACCTTCACGCTAGCAAAGTCACATGTGAAGCAGCAAGGACTTGTATACCTCCACCTCTTCTTCTCCAGCTCAAAAGGGGATGGGGAAATTTTGGGAGTTCCACTGATTGTATACATGGCCACTGTGGCTGCAGTCCTGTGAACCCAGAAGGATGTACTTTGAATGTAACATACCTGAAATGTCCTAGTCTACGATGGGAACAGGGGTTGAGACCTGCAATCCACCTCATAGTACTCAAGGCCAAAGGCCATATCTAATGTTCTCCAAAGAAGTAGGGTTGCCAACCTCAAGGTGGAAGTTAGAGATTCCCAGTATTGCAACTGTTGTCCAGGTAACAGATCAGTTTCCCTGGAGAAAATGAATGTGTTAGAGTGGACTCCACTAAAGTGGACTCCACTAAAGTCCCCCCCCCATTCCCAAACCCAGCCGTCCTCCAAATCTCCAGGTGTTTCTCAAGCAGGAGTTGGCAACCCAAGCCTACCCACCACGTGACCGTGGAAAGCTTGACAGAATGCCACGAGCCCTTAATAACTCCTGGAACCAGGGCATTTCCCTACGGAGCTGTGAACTTCCTTCTCCGAAAGTATATGAATTATTCGAAGGGGACAAAATATAAGTGATATGGGAGGCGATGGTGTTGGCAGGCGGCCTCTCAACCTCGTTTCTTCTCAGCAAACGAGAGCAGAGCCGGATGCTCTCTGGGAACGAAGGGGGGGCCACAACAGCAGCGGCGGTGCCCAATGCTGGAGCAGGAGCAGGAAATGCAGCCAGCAGCACCGCAGGCCAACCCTCGGCGAGAGAGAGCCGGCAGGCGCAGCACTTTCGAAAGCGCGGGTGCGCTCGGAGAGGCCCCACCGAGGCACGTGATCCCCGCCCCAGAAGCCCGGACTCCAGTTCCACCTCGGCTGCTCCTCAGTCTGTCGCCACGGGCGAGCCAAAGAGCGGCTGGGCGGTGGCACAGACGGGACCACCCCAGGCTGGAGGCCTCGCTCTGGGCGGGGAAGGCGGCGGCGCTGCGCCAACAGAACTGCCACTTACCTGCCCGGCCGCAGCGCTCCTTGGCCTTCTGGGGAGTCAGAGCCGCGGCGGCTGCAGCAGCAGCATTCCCCCGCCTCTTGTGCCGCCCGGGTGGCTCGCGCTGGCCCAGGCGCTTCGCCCCCGTGGCCTGGAGGAGATATTAACTCGGCTCAATGGCGTCGGGGCAAGAGCAGGAGCCCCGAGCAGCAGCAGATCGATTTACTAAACAAACTGAGCCGTGGGTGGGGACGTTAAACAGTAACCAAGAGCCTCCAGCAAAACTGAAAGCTTCGCGCGCCGCCGCCGCCGGCTGCCTCTCCTCGGCGCACGGCCGGCCTTTCCTTCGCCCAGCGGGGGCTGCGGCTGGCCTCCGCCGCCGGCCCATATTCGCTTCCCGAAGGACGGTCGAGAATCTGTCCCGACCGCCAGGGCTCAGTGGCAGGAGGCAGCGTGGGAAGTCAAGTGTGTCTCGGAGCATGGGCAGAGTGTGCGCTCTCTCGAGCAGCTTGGTTCTCAGTTGCCTGCTACTGCAAGTCTGGAGTTACAGGTCTACTAGGAGGAGCTTCCAAGCGGGCTTTAGCCCTTTAGACCGAGCTGGTGCCTGTTTACTTCAGTTATGGTTGGCTCAGTGTATTTTGCTGGCGGGTCAGTTAGCATTGGGTGGCCGCCTCAAATAAACGTGTTGGAGTTTCCGCGCCCACATTAAAAAGGCCTTTGCCTCCGACGGCCAGATTTTCCATTGCAGTTTCTAGCAACCGCAGGCAGGACTACTTGGAGCCGGATTGAAGGTCCCTTGCGAGGAACCTTCCTGGATCCAAGTGAGGGTATGCAGATTTAGCTACAAGCAGCCGAGACGGGCCTTAAGCGAATTGACTTCGAAGTTACCGCCACCGTCGTCTGAAAACGCACAAAGACTTTTAAGCCCCATTGAACGCCGTCTAAGATTGTGCTGCTTGGAAAGGGGTCTGGGGCCCCTGATGTGGCTGCAACGCTCACTGGGCTGGCCAGATCGGGCCACTCCCTCTGTCTCAACCTAGCCTCCCTGACAGGGCTGTTGTGAAAAAAGGGGGAAGGTCGAAATTAAAATGTAGTGGACGGCTGCTGTGCGAAGCTACGCAGAGTCCAAAGACAGTCGGTTCCCCCACTGCCACACGGTTCCCCTTCGGAGCTGATGACAAGATGTGAATTACAGAGAGGCCAGTTTGTGTACGTTTGAACACCAGCCCGGCTGAGTTCCCCCTTGCCAAGCATACCGCCCTCCCCCCACAAACACTTTCCCAACACGAATAGGAAGGAAATGTGGTTGGTGCCTCGTTTGCTAATTCGGAGATCCCCTGCGATCTGCTCCAGGCAACGTGCTTCACACGAGTCCAAACTCAAGGGGGAGCCCGGCTGAACACGTGGGTTGATAGTCAAGTCCAATGCAGGGCGATCCTCTCCTCAGCGTACACACACAGAAAGCCCCACGAAAGTCAATGGGGTCTCTCCCGTTCGGTATGTTTAGGATAGCCCCCTTCTGAACCGAGAGAACTCCAACCTGCAGGGACGCGACCTGACGCATACTTACCTGAGATGCAAATGTTCGTGGGTCTTCCTTCCGTACAGACCTGCGGAATAAATGCTCAGCCCTGCCGGCACCTCGAGTACCTTGTTCCAACAAGTATCCCGGGGATCTTAAAAAGGAAGGGACCGCGAAGACCACGAAGTGAGTTAGCGAAGGAAAAGATAGGACCAGATATTATTCCCGGTCTGAACTCCTGGAAAGCATCCCCCCAGTATATCTGGGCGGTCTAATTCTGCTTAGGATCGAGGTGCGCGCTATCTGTTCTTCGTTTTGGGAGGAATATCTCAGACAGGGAATTGGGTAGTTCCAGAACACAGTCCCTGGAAAGGCCTGTACCAAACGATGACCATTTTACTCAGTCACAATACTGTTGCCCCCATCAAATGCGTGGGGAGAGGTAATCTAAACTAGGAACGGTTTTGTTTTCTTTGTTTGTTTTTGGTTCTCTGGCCCAGAGGGGACTATGCAGGCTTTCGAGACTGACAGAACTCCTCATCACTTGAAGCCCTGTCAATCTGGCGAGTGGAATAAAATCTGGCGAGTGGAATAAAATGGTTAAGCGTGGGGAATAAACCCCGGAGGACCCCCCCCCCCCCCGACGGGTGCTGGTAGGAACTAAGAAGAACTTCGGTAAACAGCTATTTAATCTCCGGCTAGCCCCCCCCCCCCCCCCCCGTTCCTATTCTTCTAGCCGGGGGTTTCAGGTGGCGGTATAATTCTGGGATCACCGGCGGCCTGCATTGTTTCCTCGCTTGCATCACAGGTTTGTCGAGTCTTGCTGAATGCCGGCCGTTACCCCCAGCCCCACCCCCAGCCAACAAAAGCGATTGCTTTAAAACCTCTGTATTAGCACTAAACTGGATCTTCTACTTTGAACTAATAGGCAAAAGCACGAGATGACTCAGTTCCTTCAGCTGGGAATCTAGTTTCCAACTTAGTCTCTTTCTCCTCCATCTTTTTGACTGGGGATGGGGTCTCTCTCTCTTGTTTCACACCAACTCTAACAGCCGGCCGGCTCCGGGGCCCCAACTGAATCTATGGCAGCCCGGCCCCTCGGACTTCAGTGAAGCTCCACGCTTGCTGGAGACGTCGTTCTATTATAAAACCACAAGACTTGCTTCCGAGTAAACCTGTCTAGGATCGGGATCCCAAGCGGCTGAAATGCCAATCCAGTCTGCTTTGGGTTCGTTGTTGACAGTGATTGGAAGCACACAGTTACCGTCCATAAAATTAAGTACTCTTTTGGGAGACTAGGAGAGGTCTTCCTAATTCCTAAAAATGAGTTTCGTTCCGAAACCTGTGCACGGCAGAGAAGAGATTTTGAAACCGAACAATCTCTTAAGTAAATGGGTGCAGAATGGGGTTCTGTTTGATTTCTTCCCAGAGAAACGCGCACTTTCTAAACCAGATACGAGGGGGTGTGCTGGAGTGGCGCATGAGGCAGTGCGAGAAATGAAGGCATTCTGAACATGCTCAGATGCATTTGTATCGGTTCTAAAAGAGGGCGTTATGTAATTGGCAGTGTTTCAAGAGTGAATTTGTAAACCGCCTTAAACTATGGCGAAGACAAAGTATAAAGGTTTAAATAAATTAAGGGCGGGGGTGGGGGGAATGTGTCCTAAACTCCTTTGGAAAGAAATGCTTTTACCATCCGTGGGATGTTGCAGCCAAAGGAACGTTAAAGCCTCCAGCGCTGGCGGACGTAACTGGGAAGGAAACTGACCGGGGAGTAGGAAGCGATGGGGTTTTGCTCCCAGTCCCATTTGAAAGGCCGACTCAGCAGTGGTCTCTGTAAACCGCGGGATTCACCTTTCCAGGCAATTATTTGGCCTCTCCAAACTGCGGGTCGCCATCAGCTAAGCGCACGCGCCCCTCCGCCGGAAGGGGTCCCTGGGGTTCAGGAGCAGCGCACAAGAAGTGCACTCTGCCAGGGCGACGGGCAGCCCCCCCCCCCGCGAAGCCGCACCCTTAGCCACCCCACGTCTTCACCTGTTGGACTTCTGCGCGTTGGAGTGAGGAAGGGACGGCAGCGCTCCTCACTAGCTGTCTGGGCAGCTCAGTGAAATTATCGTATGATAGAAAGTTTCTTCACCGCATCCCTAAAAATGTTCTCAGGTGATGCCTTTAGGATCGTTCTCAAGAAGAGCAAATGATGAAATCCTAAAGGAGGGAATAAATCTCCTGACATACAAAGGAGGCTGCTTTGGGGCGCGGTTCACATCCTTGGTGTTTCGCAGACTTTAATCACTGACTGCCCATAAGCACTGCGTAACATGAGTGTATATACTCACAAGGAAGATCAGTATGATTTACGCCAGATAAACCTGCAGCGCCCGAACCTAAGGGGAGAAGGCGAATGAGAAAAATGTATTGTGGAATCTCCGGAGTGTTGTGGGATTTCCGGGCTGTATGGCCGTTTTCCAGTAGCATTTTCTCCTGACGTTTCGCCTGCATCTGTGGCTGGCATCTTCAGAGAATCTGGTGTGATTGCCAGCCACAGATGCAGGCGAAACGTCAGGAGAAAATGCTACTGGAACACGGCCATACAGCCCGGAAACCCCACAACTTTCGAATGAGTACACTTTACCGGGGGAATAGGGGGTGACCTGGGCTGCAAGCCATCATACTTATTATGTCCTCCAAAGGAGGCGAGGGGTGCGCTGTTTGTCCCTGATTCCAGGCGTAGGCATGGGAGGGATCTGCGTCGGTCTACCCGGGTCAGTCTGCTGCGGCGGACCGAGGGCGATGCCGGCTGGGCCCTCCGTGTGTACTCTAACCTACGCAAGCACGAACGATGGGAAATGTGAAGCCAGGCTGGTACTAGGGATGCGGTTAGTGCCTATGAAGCGCAGTGAACCTGAAAGTAGTGGAAGAGGCATCATCAACCGGGTCTTATTGGACTCTTCTGTATCGGGTGAACAACAACAGAATAGAACTTTCTCTCCTCCTCTTCCCCCCATTGTCAGAGGACGCACGCACTGTCACAATACTGACCCCAACATTAAATACTAATAAGAACCATCAGGCCAGGCTGTCCTCTTGCCCTTCCTAGGGGCCCCAGTCGCTGGAAACCAGACCGCGAATCCACATTTTTCCTTGAGAAAGACAACTGCCACAAAGCACTGAAGCGGGGTGGCTCGCCGTAGATGTGACCTGTGTGTCCAGATGCGGGTGCGCGTGAAATCCGTGGAAACCTGTTTACTTGGAAGTAAATCCCTGCATGACATCAAAGAGAGCGACGTCCGAGCCAGCCTGTGCTTGCTGTTCTGCCCTCGTTCCCTCCCTGAAGCCCTCCTCCTCAAAAGACCAGCGAGGGACGGATATTAGTTTAACCTAAATGAAGGGGGCAGTTAAGTGAAAGTGAATCAGCTCGAGTTCCGCATTTCCCAGTAAATACATTTAGCAGATTCGAGATGTCGGGGTAAGGAAGCCTCATCTCTGCCATGTATTTACTTCAGATTAATTTTTGCCTAGAGGACAACTGGGGCTATTTTTTCCTAAGCGCTCGGTCAGTTGCAAGCCCTTGCCTTGGGGTGGGCCAGGAGCCCGTGAATTCACTGATCTGGGCACATTTGAATTCACTGGTCGAAGGCATCAGCGCTGCTGGTCACTCACGACCAATGTAAACGACTGGAACGGAACCCGGCTGCGGAGTTGGAAGGAATGGCCATCCCACTCCAACAGCGTCTGTTCAAGGGCAGACTTTATGGGTCTCTCCTGCCGAGACTCGGGGCATTCCTCCTTCCGTTTATCAGCCCTTTAAACGGGCGGTGTATGTTCACGGTCACTAGTGTAATTATTTTCCAAACCGCCCTGCGAGGTAGGCCACTACAGACTTAGTTATAAAATCAGGCCTGCAGTCGACCAGCAAGCAAATCTCTAAGCGGTCGTGTTTAGGGCTGGGTTCTAATCTAAGACCAGTCTTCCTACCTGCCTCATTACCAACCAGGTGGCATTGAACATGCTACGACTTGCAAGCAAACATGCAGTCTTTTGTCAAAGTTTCTTTCTCCAATTCCAGCAAAACCCAAACGTGTGAACTTGAAGACTGTATCTTCCTGGCACCCTGATCCAAAGTTGCCAGGAACTGGTACGTTTGATAGTGGTAGAGAAAGAAGAAAAATACCTGGGACAACATTTGCCATTCCTGCTGACATTTCTTACTCGCACCACCACTATTAACCCCCCCACCCCCCCCCCCCCCCCCCGAAATTGAAGGCTGCCAGTGGACACATCCCCCCGGGGCTCGCTTCTTTCTCTGTTGTTTCCAGAAGAGCGGAGTTCTTCAGTCGGGGCGTCTCTGCCAGCAAGACTGGGCACAGCCCGTCCCCTCGCCTCCCCCAACGATCAACTGTCGGTCTGCAGGCGAGAATTGCAGCTTTTACGACCTTTTATAGCCGGGGCCATAAAGCCAGCAGGAGACAGGAGCGGGCTGGTTCCAGGCAAAGCCCCGCGCCGCGCCTTGGCCACTATCAGCGGCCGTCGGTTGGGCCGGACGGAGGGCGCCCGCCTCGGCCAAGGCTCCCCGCGGGCTGGCCTGGGATTTGCCTGCTTGTTTAGGGGAGAGCGAAAGAGGGGGCATGTGGGCTCTTTGCGTGGCATATACGGCCCTGAGAATTCATACTGCCCAATCGACGTTAGCCTTGCAATGCATCCTCCTTCTATCAATGGACAGGCTGGAGAACATGGCCACTACCGGAGTCCCCCAAAGTTGCTGCTGAACTGTTGAGAAGTCCTGTCATCCCTCCCGTGATCTGAATCAACCCAATGCCAGGCTGTGCCCCCGGACACGTTCGGGAAGACACCTGGGCTCCTGCGGAGTTCGCCTGGGCGGTCGCAGGGTGCTCGATCCCCCAGACCGGAATACAAACGGTTCCGCTGGGTCCTGGGAAGATAGAAGCCCGGCACGGAAGTCCCCTGCAAACCAGCCTTCGCGGGCTGTTCTTGCTGATCGGCTAGGTCTCTACGTGAAGGGAGTCTGTAGAAAAGAGAAGAAAAACGGAGGGCCTTCCTATGACCCGATCGCGTGCTTTAAGAGCTGCGGTCCAGACACCACCCTAATTGTGAAGAATGTGTGCCTTTTAAATACTTATCTGCAAATAATTCCTCTTGGTTTATCAGGTGACATTGACTTCTGCACACAAGTGTGCTCATACGGACGTTGTCTTTCACGGAAGTCAGATGCCTCATTTCAGCCGAGTAAATAAAATGGGGTAAATCCCCAGAATTAATTGGGCTTTAGCTTGATTGATCTGCCGATTTTCAAGTTATTTCCACTGATGAGAATTTTATCCTTTGAAATCAAAGGGGCTTATTTGCAGGCGTGCCAATTCAGCTCGACATGGAAATACGTTTGCGTAAGATTCTGATACTGGGTGTGCAAAATATTCGTGGGGGCGGGGGCGGGGGGACACCCAGAATCTCTTTATTGGTAAGATATCTTGAAAGGCGCCCTTGCCCCTAAATTCTGTCACTGGCAGCTGCTTGGGAGAGGAACAGCTCATCTCAAGACTCTTAAAGACGTGAACTCTGAAATTGCAACCGTCGCGAGACAGTTCATCAGCCTCCAAGCTGTAAGTTCAAGAGTGACAGCAGCCAGGGAAGCGAAAGTGTCCCAAAACAAGACCCAGGCGTCACGGGCATTGGGAAACCTCGCTGTGCCATCTAGTGGACACTCTAGGAAACGGCGAGGCAACTTTCTCAAAACGACCTCTGGGCTGCTTTGTTAACCCGCTAGGATAAGCATCCAAAGGGAAATAAGACGTTTGAAAACAGGCCATCTCTGACAGATCCTGTCAGTCACATCGTTTTGCACGCGTTTATAGAGTGTCCAATGGGAAGCTGAAGAGGAGAGTGTTAACAATACCACAATAAAACTGTTCAGCTGGGTCTTGGCATGTTAACTTGAAGGTTAGCTACCCTGAGTTTAGTGAATTGTTCCTGTTGCATTGGATTGCAGTCTTCTAACATAAGCTTATGGGGGAAATTTATGTAATTGTTTACTTTTTCCCCACATAACATTGATGAGCACCCTGAAATTGCAAAGGGGTGGTAGATTGCTAGCAGTCATGAAAGGGGGAAAGTGTCCTCTCTCTTTAATGAAAGCTTAGGGCCATTCTGTAAGAGTGTTTTTGAGTGGACAATTACATCTGAATTGGGTTGGGGAAACCTGTTTAATGTGTAAACTGCCCCTCACCTTACAAATGAAGGGTGCAAATCTGCTCCCAACCACAGAGACAGGAGGGGCTTCATCGTTCACTCCCTGAGCAGGCAACTGAAATCAGCAGTAAGACAAACAGTCCACACAACTGTATGATTTTACCCTGCCACCAAAAGTGTGCAAAATGGAAGAAAGAAAAGGATGAAGCTTGTTTCAGCTCCTTGGGCACTTGGGAGCTGATTCTCTCTCCCCCCCTCCCCCCCCCACACACACTGTTTTCAAGGTGCACGCTCAATTACATGTTAAAGGTGAAAGTTGGGTTGGGTTTCACAGCAACCTAACTTGTGTTTAATGTATCATCTAATCAGGCCCCAAGAATGCATTCCTGGGTGCAAGTCCATTGAACAGTAGAATTCAGAGTAGACCTACTTAGGATGGTAATGGATACATATGTGGTAATGGGCAGTTAAAACTTTTCATGGCTTTGGATTAAGTGACATCATTTATCAAATAACATCCCATCATGCCTCCGTTATTCTGAAATAATATTCTGCCCAGATATGTTGGCAGTTCTCTTTCCAAACTGCAAATGGCAGTCAGCTTGTCCACCTTTTATACTATCATTTTGTTTAAAAACAATAACAATATTGCTTTTTTAATGGCATGCTTGGGTCTATCAGACTATCCGCCTGGGGAAAACACTGTCACTCATATTTCAGAGATTCCTACAATGCCTAGAAATCCAGGATTCCAGCCAGTTCTCTAAATTAACATCAAAAGAAGGAAACTAGAAAGAGCATTTATTCCTTTCTTTTCCTGAGTTCATCATTAGGTTTCTATCTCTTTCTGGCCCCTTCCGCACACGCAAAATAATGGATTTTGTCATTCCGCACAGCTTAAAAGAGCACTGAAAGCAGTTTGAAAGTGCATTATTCTGCATGTGCGGAATGAGCCTCTGTGTTTCACTAATAAAAATACCTTGGTGGGATAGTTGTGTGGTTCTCAGTGTTTCTTTAGTTGATGTTTTCAATGTTGTACAGTGAAGCTGCTCTTCTGGGGCTGTGATTTAAGAGGTAAGATGCGCAGGTCTGAGATGCTTCTTAACCCTTCCCTTTCAGATGTTTCTCATCAATGATGGTGAAATAATTAGTTTCACTGTACACATACATTTCCCTCACAGTGAGTAAAAAGAAGCTTAATTTTTTTCTGCAATGAGGGTAAAAGTCTGAGGATAATCTTTCTGATGAAAAAGCTATCTGAGGGCACAGGTCACACTGGATGACTTCTCTTCTTCAAGTCATAGCCCTAGCAGCTGCACTGCATGGTTAATATCAGCTCCAGCTTTGGATTAATGTTTTGATTGCACTCAAAAATAAATGTATCTGCCTGAATGCTCAGTGACAATATTGTTCACAGTAGGAGTAAATGCTAAGGAAGGTGGGAGAAATCCCAAAGTTCAGACAGCATGGAAGTCAAAGAATTACCTCATTGCATACCCTACTGGGCTACTTTCCTTTGAGGGACAGACACAGTCTAAGAAGAATTGTTGTTGCCACTAGCCCTCTGAGGTATCCACCGGCAGACTTATTCACTTGCCTGAGCTGTTTCAAACAGGGATGGGTTTTTTTCCCTCCAATCAGGTCACCATGCAGATGTCATTGCCTCCGAACCCTGAAATGAAGGTGTGGCATAACAGTATCTTAGAAATCAACAGGCATAGAAGGATATAACTCTGCTCAGGATAGCACTGAAGGATTACTCATTTGTTATCTACATAATTATCTCCGTTTTACAGCTGATGGCACCTCTGATGTCTGCATGCCATTAATTCCATCCTGGTTTAAATCTCTATCACCATCAATACATGGTGCCTTACTTATCCTAATCTGCAAACAAAATCCTTGCTATATGTCAACTAGGGATCAGTTCATGCTCTTCCTAACCCTCAGGCACACTGTCCAGTCTGGTGGATGCCTCAGAAGGCTGGTGGCTTGGGAAACCTCTCTCTATCCTTAGATGCCTCGGGGTTTTCGCCAGTGTTTCCTCTCATTGCTATTTTTGCCATCAAGCCATAGCTGACTTATGGTGACCCTCATGGCATTTCAAGGCATGAGGCATTCCAAGGTGGTGTGTCTTCCTCTATGACAAGCTGAAATTCCTTATTCAACTCTAACCAATCTCAAAGGACGAAGGCAAGTCATATCAGTTTCTAACCATGCTAAACAATGTGGAGCAGGTGAGAAAAAGTTTGCTGTCCAACCACTCTAAAAGGAGGGCTCCCAAGCTGGTATCTGACTACACCATTTGGCATGACTTCCCAGCAGTTGTTGTGTGAAAAAGAGCTCAGAAACAGAACATAATATTTGTTTTATAATTTGTCACTGCTTAGATGTAAGACTTGAAGTCTTCTGGAACTTACACAGAGGGAGCTTCTAAAAAGTGACCCTGCCCCCCAATCTGGATAGCTGGAGGTCCCTCACATTGTTTGGATGTCCCTGCACAATAAGTATAACTCATGATTCTCTCAAGAATTGTGGCAGTCCTGGAACTTTCAGAGCCAGCTCACAGGAAGCAGTGTGGAGTGCCTGGGGGGAGGATCAAACTGAATTTCACCTTCAAAATGGTGGAGCTCTGGATAAAACTAAGCATTACGTGATCACAGTGGGAGACTTGAAGAAGGATGCCAGCTACAAGTTCCCCAAGTTGAATTCTGAAATGTCTCAGTAGCCTGATTTGAATCAAGACTATGTCATGGTGGATGAAGCAACTCAGCTTCATCTCTGCCCTATTTTCTTCCACTTGAAATGTGCTATTTTTGCCCTGAAGATGTTGCATGAGCAAGTATTCATTCTATATTCAGGCATACAATGAAGTAAATAACACCCTCCTCCCACAAGGCCATTTTGGCTCAAAAACAGTTGTGAGAAGACCCAGTGTGTTTTTTGTGATGGGAGAAAGTAAGGCTCAGTAATGAATGACTCAAGAACTCCTGGGTAGGGTGCCATTTCTACCCATCTCTACCTCATGCACTTCTGTTCCCACAGACCTCCTACTCCTTTCCCTCTTTGTTCCTTGTTTGCAGCAAAGCAAGTGTGAAGTAGCATGAGTTGAACTGGAGGAAGAAACCTAGGAAGTTTCTTAATCCAAGTTGCTGCATATACATAGAGAAATGCCATGGCTCAATGACAGCACATCTGCTTGACATTCAGGTCCCAGGTTCAATTCCTGGCATCTCCACTCAAAAAAGGGAGCAGGTAGTAAGTGATGTGAAATACCACTATTTGAAACACTGGATCGCTACTGCCAGTCTGAGTAGACAATACTGACACTGATAGACCAGTAGTCTGATTCAGTATAAGGAATGTTCATGTGCTCAGTTTTTAAAAGGTTTATTCTCATAGACAAACAAGCAGTGTGGGCAATGGAAAATACAAAAACAAAATTAAAGTCCATTCTTGCTAATTTAAAACTTACAAAGTGTTTCTGGCCTTCCCTTATGAGGGAAGTCAAGCATATCAAGGTTTGACAGCTGAAAAGGCCCTTGTTAGTTTTTATTTCACGGGTTCTACAAGAAGTTTCATCTTTAACCATCAGAAAATAGGGGCCCCATGGAAACATTTCCTCTGAAAAAGTCCAGACTACCAAACAGTTTTTGCAGAATAATGTGGTGTTTGATTTCAGTGCTTTGAGGGTCACATGCAGAACTAGGGTCCCTTCCACACATGCAGGATAATGCAATTTTAATCCACATTCACAATTGTTTGGAAGTGGATTTTGCTATTCCACACAGTAAAATCCAGCTGCAAAGTGCTTTGAAAGTGGATTGAAAGTGCATTATTCTGCATGTGCGGAAGGGGCCTAGGACAATGGAGCAGAAACAGACTGTAAAGGTTCTCTGGATCATGTGTGCAAAAGGCTTCAGATGGGGCTGTGGATTGTTGCTGAAATGGGCCATCCAGAGTAGATGGTCTTTCCACAATCCTCCTCAATATGGTACTTGTCAACCATCTTGGTGTCACATGGCCACATAAAGTGATATGGAGTCCAATAACTGGTCTATAATAATGGTATCTGTCAGCCATCTAGGTCTCACAGAAATTATACAGAGTCCAATAACTGGTCTAATATAATGACGTCAACTGCCTAGGTGTCATGTGGCCATAGATGTCATGTGGGCACAAGAAGTTATACAGAGTCCAATAATGGGTCTACAATAATGGTAGTTGTCAACCATCTAGGTGTCATATGGACAACAAAGTTTTATGGAGTCCAATAACTGGTGGTATCTGCTCCTATTGGCAGCATCTCTTGGGGGTCAAGGTCTTCTACATCGCCTGCTATCTGATATGTTTAATTGGAGATGTTGGAGAATGAACCTAGGACTTTACTCATACAAAGAAGAATTTCTATTTCTGATCCACCACCCTACCCTAAATCCTTGATGCCACACTCTTTGAGTTCATGCAATGGAGTTTTGAGCAGGGCAGATCTACATGATGCTAGCTTTTCTTTCAGCTCAGCAGTAAAAAGGTTGTTTATGTACCACACAGGCTATTTCAACTTTTTCACAGATGAAAAAACATTTATTTATTTATTTATTTTATTAAACTTATAGGCCGCCTTATCCCCGAAGGGCTCAAGGCGGCTTCCAACATGGCTGTTACATCAAGCAGCAATCAACAGCATAAAATACTAAAATCATTAAAACCTAAGATCTAAGCAGCAGTTTACAACGAAAAACTATAGGTTAAACAACCCAATTTATAAAATTGTTTAAGACAGGCGCCCCGCCGAAGGCCAAAGAAAAGAAAAAGAAAACGAAAGGGAGGAAGTGGGAAGGGCCTGCGATGGAATTTATAAATAAAGCAGGCCCAGCTTTAAAGATGGAACGGCAGCCTCAGTTTCGATTTCAATCTCAGTGTCGGTAGGGGGCATTAGATCCACGGCCGGCCTCCCCAAAAGCCCGGTGGAAGAGCTCCGTCTTGCAGGCCCTACGGAACTCGTTAAGGTCCCGCAGGGCCCGCACAGCCGGAGGTAAGGCATTCCACCAGGCAGGGGCCAGCGCCGTAAAGGCTCTGGCCCGGGTTGAGGCCAGCCGTATCATTGCAGGACCAGGGGTCGCCAGTAAATCTGCCGTTGCCGAGCGTAGCGACCTATGTGGGACATAAGGGGTGATGCGGTCCCGCAGGTATGTGGGCCCCATGCCGCGTAAGGCCTTAAAGGTTAATACCAGCACCTTGAAAACGATCCAGAACTCCACCGGAAGCCAGTGCAGACGGCACAGCACAGGGGTGATATGATCTGAATAACCACCACCTGTTAGAAGCCGTGCCGCTGCATTCTGGACCAACTTGTGACAGATATGTAGAACAGGCCTAAGGGTTTTTGTAAAAAATTTCATGATGACAAGCAGCATTGGTAAATAAATTCTCCCTTAAGGTTGACAGAGAAATATAACTCAGCATTGCAATATTTTAATTGCTAGACAAACATCTTCAAAGGTTCTAGAAGTTACAAAAAGAACCATTGCTATTTCTTTCTGTCAACACAAGGTGGCAATGTAAGCTTTACATTCTTGCACCTCTGAAATCTGTGCTATAAAGAGCATCCTATTAGAAAATGTCAGGAACTGCAAATGGGAATATAGAAGAATTATATACTGTGATGAAACTGGTAACATTAATATTTTATAGACAGAATGCAACACTTACATCAGAGCGAGAACAAGATTATATATATAGGCAGGAAGATTTCATACCTTTCCAGAAAATGAAGTAGGGGAGTTCTGCTACTAACAAGACCCACTATGTCTGGGTAGCTAACAGGGACTCGCCTTGAAATCATGAAACCAGATTGTGTTTTGTTTTGTTTTGTAAGAATTTAGAATTTCCAAAAATAACTTTCCTTGAGGACAAGAATAAAGGTAACATTTGACCCACACAGAATGAATAAAAGCGAAATTCCAGATGGAAAAGGGGAACTAAAAATAAGGATGGCAGTCTTTAAGGGGGAGGATGTAATGGAACATATATTTTAAGCATTCCTAACATTGTGAGAGTAAATATAGGAGGAAACCACTGAAAATTCAGGGTGCAGTTTGTGACTGCCTTCAAAACTGGATCTGTTTTTAATACCTCAGTTATGGAATATTGACATGAATAATGAAAAGAGTATCACTGAGAATGTGCAGAAGGCTTACTCTTTGCTGCTGAGTTATCACAACCACTGCATATAATCCACAGAAAAAAAGCTATCAGATTTGACAGTGGGCCTTTCACCACTTACCTGAAGCCCCGCGCTACTTGAGGAGAGTAGCGTGGGGTCCCCCGGCACTCCCCACGAGAGGGGTGGCGACAGCGCAGCCGGCCCGACGCTGCCGCTGTCGCACCCCCTCAGCGCGCGGCATCCCTGGCGCTCTTGCAAAGCTCTTTTGATGATGCCGCGCGCTGAGAGCAGTGTATGGCATAGGGGGGATAGGGGAGAGTGGGGAAAGGCCCAGTGTTTAACTGGGTTTCATTTCCAGTGCCTCACATTTTGGAACTTAAGCACTTTGTATATGAATATTCTGCTCAACTAGGTTTAAACATATGGGGTAGAGCTTAGGACCCTCTTTTCAGTATTAGGAAAGGGTCCAATGATTATGAAAAAGGTGCTTCAACGAACATTGCAACTAGAACTTGCCCTGTACATATACCGGTAGCAGAAAGAAGTGGTAGAATCTTGAAGAGGCAGATTGGGTTGTATCTTTTAGGCTGTAGGTGGAGCATGCTGTTTTAGAATGGTCTGCTGCCTAAAAGATCCACTGCATGTAAAAGCCTAGATTGTGTTATATTTCCACTTGTATTCTTCATGTAATTAAAAATGCAACATGGCTTATTGGTTAAGAGAGGGGAACTCTAATGTGGTGTACTCTTCCCCACAGGTCCAATTCCCCACAACTTCACATGAAGCTTTCTGGGTGACCTTGGGCTAGTCACAGTTCTCTCCAAACTCTCTCCATTCTCTCCACCTACCTCAAGGTGTCTTTTGTGGGGAGGGAAAGGAAAGGTGTTTCTAAGCTGCTTTGAGAACTCTTTAAAGGTAGAGGAAAACAAAGTATAAAAACCAACTGTTCTTCTTCCCTTGCACTCTGCATTTATGGAGATCTGGGATAGGTGCCTGGGAAAGGCAGAATTTGGGAAGGGGGCAGAAGCTCAATGGTGATGTGATGCCAACATTGCAACACTACTTCCAACATGAACCAAAAGTGATGTCAGTTGACTAGGGTGACATGCTACAGCATCCCCCAACACAGTGTTTCCCAACCTTTTTGACGTCGCGGTACCCTTGACCTCACTCTTCATATCTCAGGGTACCCTTGAGGTTCGTTTGATTTTTTTTGCATTTTTGAAGGTTTTTTTTTCATTTTTGGCCTGTAGGTGGGGGAAATGGCAAGCAGGGGGAGGGGAGGGAAAGTAGCGTTGACAGCCGCGTTGTTTGTTTGCCTAAATTCGGCATGGATTGGGGGGATTTAAAGGGAGAGTTCCCTTTAAATCTAAACCCCCCCAATCCATGCCGAATTTAGGCAAATAAAGCAGTGTTGTTTTTCAGTGTTGTTTAAAGGGAGCCCATGAGGCTCCCAACCCCCCCCCCCTTCAAAATCCATTTGATTCTGGGGGGGTCAGGTGGTAGCATTGTCATGGCACCCTGGGACATGCTCATGGCACCCCAGGGTACCACGGAACCCTGGTTGAGAATCACTGCCCCAACACATTAACATCACTTCCAGTTTGTGGTGGAAATGACTGTGTGAATATCAATTTCTCCCCCATCCCCTGTAGCTTTAACAAGTGGTAGTGGGGGCATTGGGCTGCTGGCAGGACCCACCAAAGCAGGAGAACTGGCACACCTTAGCATGTAGATCAGTTGTAACTCTAGATCCCGCTTGGTAGTTAGTAACTCTAATTCTGCAGCTTTGCATATGAAATATACATTCCCATCAAAAACCCATCAGAACATTCAGTTCAGAATCTTAGATTAACTATATGCAGGCACCTAAAATTCTTGCAATTTCGATCTGTTCGAACTGAGACTGCCTGATTGCTCTTAGAATTAATATTCCCAAAATTATACATTCATTTCTTTTTTTCAATGGAATATTACTGTTCATTCACCAACATGTGTAATTTTAAGCCTTATCTTAACACCATGAAATAGTAAATAACACCAGATGTTCACCTAAGGAATCAAAGCAGCAGGACTGTATTCCGGTGAGCAGAAGCTCGGACAATTATTCCACTGTGAATGCAATTGCAGCAAATGTAGGGACAAGTCTGCATTTAGTGATGTTTTTAGAAACAGTATACACATTTGAAACCTCTTATTTATGAATCCATGGTTAGGACTGTGCCTGACACAGTTTCCACAATTAATGTGATCTCTGCACTCAGACCCCTTCATTTGTGAAGAAAAGCTCCTTTGCTAACAGGATGTTTCGTCCTTAAAGGCTATCTATACATTACATACAGATTTATGCATCTGAGCCAGTTTTTAAAATTAAAAGCAGTTTCAGGAACAGAGAATATAAGATAGAGAAGCTGGAAATAGAGAATATAAGATAGAGAAGCTGGCGGGGGAATAGGACATATTTAACCATATTTGCTATATTTTATTTACACACACCCCTTTCTTCCCAATGGGGACCCAAAATAGCTTACATTCTCTTCTGCTCCATTTTATCATCACAACACCCCTGTGAAGAATTTTTAATTTTTAATTTATATTATTTTACATTATAATCTGCTTTTCTCATTGAAGCTCAAGTTGGATTACATAATGTAAGAGTGCATGACAGGCTCAAGATTACCCAGCAAGCTTTCATAGCAGAGTTGGGATTCAAACCGGGGTCTCCCAGATTCTAGTCCTGCAATCTATCTAACCACAACACCTCACTGGCTCAAAGGATGGCACGTCATTCCTTTAGGTCAGGTGGGGAGCAGAAGTATCTGCTGCAGAGAGGGAGGAGAGAAGGAGCTTTCAGATTCTTTTTCAGTCTCCCCTTCCTGACTTCCTTCTTTCCTTCACTGGGACCCTGAATGCCACTACACAGTGATCATGTCTCTAAGGAAACTGGTGTATTTTTCCCCCTTAGGGTGCCTTCTAATACACTGAAAATATGAATGAATGAATGAATGAATGAATGAATGAATGAATGAATGAATAAATAGTCATGCTTTTCTGTCTTTCCGAACACTCCCATAGCAGCATGAGGGCACCAACCAGAGGAAGGTGATCAAGAGTCTGAAATGCTCATCATAGTCCCTGAAAATGGGATGAGAGGAAACAAGAGGTCAAGGGGAGGTTGATAAAGATGTAATTGAGTGGGGTGGGGAGGGAAAGTTTTTTTTAAATAAGTCAATTTTTACCCCCTGCAAATCTTGAATTTTCCACCTTGTAGAACTCTGAGTGACAGTTCATGCTAACCCTGGCAGGCAAATTTGGCTATCTGTCCAAGGAAGAGCCTTTTGCTATTCAGAACAGTTATTTACTGGTGTCCAAGAAACTGAATGGAAGCGAATCATGTCCATCTGGCCAACCTTTGGCACTCAGGGCTGTTACAGAGCAAGTTCGTCACAACAGTATAAAAACAGACACCTCAGTACTGAGTGTCGTGGAGGATATCAGTTGCTACTGGCTTGCCTAGGGATTCAGCAGCTATGCAGGTGGCCAGTATACCCTGGCTTTTTCCATCTGTGTCAGGGGAACTCTGTGCCTGCGATATGGATGGAGAATCAATCCAGCAATTTTAAAAGTTTGGTTCATCTTTCTTTGCTTGTGAATCTCCTTTTAAACGATAAAAATAGCAGTGCAATCCTAAACAGAGTTGCTTCCTATAAAAGGCATGTCCTCAGAGCTCATCGAACAGTGTAATTCTGCATAAGATTGTGTCGTAAATATCATAAACAGGTGTTAGAGTACTAGCAATCATTTTGTAGCTCAGGGAGTCTCACTGTGGTATAAAGGCTGGGGGGGTTGAAGTAGCAAGCATTTTAATATCCACATATCTTTATATACTATTGTATTTCATGGGCTATATTGAACATTAAACTTGTGATGTCTTATTGTCATGACAAGAACTGAAAATATGACCAAACCAAGGTAATCCATTTTCATGACAGGTTTGCAGCACGCATGAGGAATAGCGAACATAAGCCACTCTCATTACAGTCTGAAGACTGTAATCTCATTGTCCTCCATGGATGTCATTCCCGGGGCAATCATCACAGAGGGTTTTTTTTTTTTAAAAAAAAAAGGAAGATCATATTTCAAATTTCTAGAAGTTCTCGAGCAGTTCACTTATCAGTTCCAGCCACTTCCCAAAATGAATGTAAATTATTCTTGCCGCGGTAGTTCAAGAAATGCTTGTCAACAGTGAATAATAGCTATGAATATTTATGAAACATATAAATACTTCAGAAACATTAAAGCTTTTCTGTAAAACTCGGGTTATTCCAATCACATTGTTTGATGTGCATGCAGATAAGTCTGTAGCAGAAGAGGCTCAAAGATTTAATGCTAAAAAAATACTGAGGTTTTTAAAAAAATAAATTGCAAAATACTTGTGTGTACATACACACACAACCAGGCTTAAAAGCTGTGGTCTGCATATAAAGTCTGGGGGAGGAGTGCTGTCTGTACCTTTGAAAGTGTGTGGAGCCCCACACAGTGAGGCACAGGCCTTTTAATCCTGGCCGTATACTTAAAATCCCTGGCTGCTAATGCACTGTGTACCGGTATTTTTGAGAAATGTCACCACATGGTGGATTGTAACATTTAAAAAGGGTTCCAACTACTTATTCGTTGCTAATGTGTAGGGTGTTTTACAGTTTCCTGTTTATTGCATGTATTAACAAGTGAAAAACATACAAAATCTTATGAGAGGGCCTCTCATTTTCCCTTCCCCCACTACTTCTTCTTTCCCTTCCCTAAAAATACACATAGCCTCTCCCCTGGCAATGTGGCTGGCAGTACTGTTGTGGTTGCCTAGCAACATACACTAAGGGCATTTCATTTCCTAAAGCGTCACATGTTCCTTTTATTGTTGAGGGTATCCCAAAGTTTTTTATTTGTGTGTTTTTGTTTTTAGATTTCAGATTTTTAAGCGAACCTGAGTTTTTTTCCCAAGTGTACAGAAAAATCTGCCTTGTCCATTCATGGCTCCAGTTTCTGGAGTTAAGTATCCACAGATGTGGCCATGCTCAAAATTAGATGTTGATAGATATTACCTGGAAAATGAGAGAGGGGGAAAACTCTTTTAGTAATGATGACAACACTCAGCCACTTAATGACTCGCTGCCATTCACTCTGGAGGCTTCACTGGTTCTAATTTCCACATCAATAGGTAATGTAGGGATACATGCACACAAAATGCCTTTTCTCTTTGGGCTTGAAACAGTCTCTTGGTCTGTCCTGGCATTGTTTTGTTTGTTGGAGGTCTATATTCATTGTTTGTCATGTTCATTGGTTTTATGGCTTTTTTATTATTATGATACAATGTCCTGAGGTTTATAAATATGAGGGTGCGTTTACTTGGAGAAATATACCTGTGGCTATGATCCTACACACACTCATCTTGGAATAAGTATACATATGCACATAAGTGCAATCAAGTCATAACCTACTTATGGTGACCTCCTGCAAGGTGCTTTCAAGGCAAGTGAGAGGTGGTTTGCCACTGCCTTCCTGTGCAGAGTTTTCTTTAGTAGTCTTCTATCCAAGTACCAGCCCTACTTAGTTTCTGATCTCTGATGAGATTGGGCTGTACCAGGGGTCTGCAACCTGCGGCTCTCCAGATGTTCATGGACTACAAATCCCATCAGCCGCTGCCAGCATGGCCAATTGACCATGCTGGCAGGGGCTGATGGGATTTGTAGTCCATGAACATCTGGAGAGCTGCAGATTGCAGACCCCCGGGCAGACCCCATGCAGGTTGCAGACCCCTGCAGACCCCATGTTGCCATCCCTCCCCAGGAGTAAGTGTACAAAACAAGATTTCCTTCTAAGTAGGCATGCATAGTATTGTACAAAATATCCACTTGCAATGTAATCCTGAACACATTCTCCTGGGAAGTAAGGCTCAATTTATAGACCAAAGTACAATTAGACCTACTTAGGATTTCTCTTTAATGTGCCTTGAGAAATAACAAGGGAATGGAGACTTCTTGCTCCATTCCCTTGCAGTCAGAGGCCGTTTCCGCACGGCCTCCAGTCGCCCCCACGCCGCCAAGAGTTCTGGCGGCGTGGGGGCGCAAGCCTGTTCGCACGCAAGCGTGCGAGCAGGCGAAGCGGAGGCCGGCAGGCGGCAGGCGGCTCCGCACGGAGCCGTCTCTTCCCCCTTTTCGCTTCACTCCACGGTGTCCTCGTCATCGCCTGCTGGGCGTCGCAGCCCCGCCCACGCTGCCCTCCGACCCCTGGAGGTCGGAGGACAGTGTGGGCGGGGCTGCGACGTCCAGCAGGCGACGACGAGGACACCGTGAGTGGGGCGGAGATGGGAGACAGCGTCTTCCCGGCGACGCCGGGAAGACGCTTCCTCCCCAACAACAACCCTTTAAAGGGTTGTTGTTTAGGGCGGCCTGACGCCGCCCTGGGGGGAGGGAAGCGGAGTCAGGTCGCCGCTGCTGCGTTGCAGCAGCGGCGCCTGTGCGAACAGCGGCCTGGGGGCGGCGTTTTTAACGCCCCCAGGCCGTCGTTAATAGGCCGTGCGGAAACGGCCAGAATGTGAAGGGTTGTTTTTGGCTGATTATATGGATTATATGATAAGAAGGTTGTTTTTGGCTGATTATATGGATCACAAGAAACACAACCATTCAGAACTATGATTAGTTCCATGAATAGTTCTCATGAAAACCTGTTCATTGTGAGAACATTTCTACCTTACAGTATTTTTTCAGATGTTTAAAAAATTGTTGTTTCCATTTTTTTCTTTTTCTTATTTTTTTTCTTATTGGTCTGTCTTTGAGATAAATATAATAATCAATTGATAAGGAAGAAATAATATGGGGAGGATGATACAGGGAAAACTGCTAGTCGGTGCTTGCATGTATAATGCTGATTTTCAAATTGCACTGAAAAAAATATGCATTTTACTAGGGAAATTTGATGGAGGAAAACAGAAAATCTGACCTGTCTCCCTCTAAAGAACACTGCCAGGCTATGCCTGGTAAAATATTATCAGCTATTGATAGTTATTTATTCAGTGCAAATCTTGTGCCAATGAGAGCTGTTCCTTGCCACATGGATCATCTAACCTAAATATACAAAATACAGATTAGATTAGGCACACTTAAAGGAATGGGTAAGGCCACAGTAGGACAGATGGCATCTACTGCTATTAGCATGTGATTCTTAAGGGAGTTTTGGAGGAAGTTTGGCACTAAGGAAGTTATATAGAATGTCAGTTCTATATACCGTACTTCTATATGACATTCCTTAGAACAAAACTTGCTCTGAAATCTGAGTGATCCCATGATTGATGGAAAAGAGCCACCTAAATGATATTATGACTGATGATTCATTTCATACAACCCAACCATCAATTAAATTCTCAACTATATGCACATTACTTGGAAGAAAGGTCTATTGAGAATAGAATCCAGACATAAACCCTAATCTACGGAATTAGACTACTAGCTGTACACACCCATCAGTGCTTTGGACTTGTATTTTTCTAGTAGAAGTCTTCTTATGCTGGTCAGTTTGTAAAAGAACATCTGGTCTGCTGTTCAAAGACAGAAATCAAAAATGCCAAAGGATGTTCTATTCTTTGTGATGAGTGAGAAGAATCTATAGGGCTGATTATTCATAGAATATTTAACTCAGGGCTCTTTAGGGGCTCTTCAGTTCACAGTCGGCTTGCAGAGGGGTCTCCTTGTGTTTTTCTGTTTACACTCAAGGTGCCATTCTCTGCCCCACAGCCAACTTGCTGGTTTCAGTGGGTTTCTGCAGCTTTTCCTGGTTCCTTTAACTCTGCCTATCAACTCCTCATAAAGGCACAGATTTGCAAGATAATTGCAAGATAAAGGTTTTAAAGCCCTTTAAATTGCATTTATATTGATATACCTGTGATATTATTATTATTATTATTATTATTATTATTATTATTATTATTATTATTATTATTATTATTATTATTATTATTATTATTATTATTATTATTTTATTAGACTTTTATACCGCCCCACCCCCGAAGGGCTCTGGGCAGTGTACAACATATAAAATACAATATAAATTAAATAAACATTTAAAAGCAGTGATAAAATTTACCAGTACTTATTCCAAATATAAAAGCTCAAAATTTAAATTTAAATTTAGATTTAAGATTTAAGGTGGCGTCCAGCATTCCAATAATATAAAATCCCTCCCTCCCCACGGTAACGGAGGCATGGCGAGTCTCATTAGGTGATTAGCGGCCCAGATGTTAGGGGCCAAGGAAGGGGCACCATTAGCGGCTGGTTCCTCCAAAGGCTCGGCGGAACAGCTCCATCTTACAGCAAGTATGCTGATATTGTAGCTCCTTTCCCAACATAACCCCCTCCCACAAAAGGAAGAGGCAAGACATTCCCTGAACCACACACTATTCAAGAAGGGGGCTGTGTGCAAAATCCTCCTCCCTTCCCCTCCACACACTCTCTCTTCCTGCTGCTACTGCAGCCAGGAAAATTGTTTTCAAAACAGTCTTGTTTGAAATAAAGTTGTAACAAGTCCTCCTGATCACTGGAGAGGGCAGAAGCTGAGCTAGGGAGGTGGGGTGGAGTAAAAAAAGATACCCTGCTTTTTGTATTGTTCCTTTGCAAAAACCAAAGAGAGAAGTTTGTTTTTCAAATAGAAGCTTGTGTGAAAGTTTTAAAAATGCTCTCTCAATCATTGGTGAGGGAAGAAGCAGAGTTGGGGAGATGGGGTGCAGCCCTAAAGAGACCCTGCTTGTGTTGTTCTTTGTGCTGGCATCACTAGGATGACTTTCATAAGGTACCTGATTTGGCAGTCTAAGTGCAATTTGATAGTAGGGAAGGAGAGGGTCTGGACAGAAAGAGAAACTTGCACACTAAGCCTTATCTTGTAATGACATAGGAATAAAGAAGGATGAAAAACTGAACCCAATTTGCCCAATGACAGGACAGCTCCTGTATTTCATTTGTCATCTGGACATTACTCCGCAGAGGGAAACAACATATGGCTTGGTGATCTCAGAGCTGGATTGGTGCAGATTACAGGTTTCTTTGGTTTGGCAATGGAGCCAGGTAAACTAAGCTGCCTTCATCCAGTGGCATTTAGACATTGGCTGGGGAATATAGTGTAGGTTTTACTGGGTAGACTACCTGCATATTCAAAAAGTGGCTCCCCTTAAGGGTCTCTGGGGTAATACAGTCACCAACTTCAGGGGGGATACACTGATCACATCCCCAGGAGAATGGGGATTAGCAGCAATAGAAGTTTCTGGCACTTCCAGCCCTGATACCAGCCCTCTCAGTTATTCCAAAAGGAGGACTGTGGAGGATGCCAATAGCAGTTGGTTTGTCAACTACACACATCGTCCCCAGTCTATGGTATGTCAAGACCCAAGGAACCTGTAATCAATAAAGTTGTGGCAGATACTTCCCAGCAAGATTTGTCTAGGTCATCATTCCCTCTCTTGGCCCCCTTCACCAATGAATTGTTCCCAGTCCAGGCAAAAGTATGTCTCGACCCAAGGGCGGTTGTGGGGTAACATTAGGAATCTAAAGAAAACAGACTATAGCTGCAATTCCTGAAGCAATCCTTACAAGTTCTAAATGAAAGTTATCATACAGAATGATGATAGAACCAGAAATAAATCGTGTTGACATTTTACATCATTACAAAGGATTATTTTACATTAATCTCTTTCTACACCATAAACATTTGGAGAAAAAGATATGCAATTAGGTGGCCCATACAAGACTTGTATCCTGTTTAACTACCAAACCCATAAACTTTGCTTGGTGATTCTGTTGCCATGGTTACATTTTTAAGGAAAGCTAAAAGCTTGCTTTGTCTGCTTGACGTTTTCAGATTGCCTTACCATTCGGTGTGTGACTATTGCCCGACAGAGTTTGTTTAACAGTCTTTCTACATATGGTGCACATCTGAACTTTGTGTTTACAGAAGGTTTGCAGTTTAGCCGACTTTAAGTCTAGAAACACAGTGAGGCATTGTGTGACATGCTATCAACAGAAAATGAAATAAAAGCCATTTGATCTCTTTCCAGTATAGGGCATCATTTATTTTGAGAAGAGACACTAAAGATTTGGAGTATGGCAGAGGTATTTTCAAATATACAAATAAAAAATATAATAAACAAGCAGAGTTACATAAGAAAAACGCTGTGGAATAATTAAAATATGTTTAGAAAAAAATGGGATTTCCATTTTGCCAGACTCTGCAGCTACCCTAAATTATTAAAACTCCTTCAGGCTTTCACAAAGCCTACCACCCCACCCCATCCCTAACAAACAATCCCCCTGCATTCCCTCCCACCCCTGGTCAAATATTGTTATTGTCTATATAACTCTATTTGTTGCAAACTTCTCACCCAAATCTTGTCCAATATACAGTGGAACCTCAGTTTTCATTGCCTTCAGTTTACATTGATTCCTATGGAAAATTTTGCATTGGTTTTCATCGGTTTCGATTTTTATCGATTCTTTTCGGACGGATTACCAACGAAAACTGAGGTTCCACTGTAGATTGTGTTATATTCCTACTGGCCAACGTTTGTCTTGTAGTCACCATTAAGGTAGCTATTTTTATTTTTCCCCTAATGTATTTAGGGAGTAAGCAGGACTGGGGGGTGGTGGTTGTCCTTGTATGCTATTATATGTATTTTTACTGAGAATTCATAAAATTCAATTTTAAAGAAATAATCTTATTCACAAAAAAGGTTGTAGTGTTTATTGATGGAAAGTTGTTTGGCAGGGATCCCTTACCTGAGGCAGCTCAGGGGTCTTGCCACTATTATGTGATCTTATGCATGATCACTTAGAAAAGAATACAGCCTGATCCTATGCAAAAAAAAATGCATTGAAACATGCATAGAAACATTTTTTCCTGCTCTTTATTTTAAATATTGTATTTGTTCCCGCTTTGTTTTTTTTATTTCAAAATAAGATATGTGCAGTGTGCATAGGAATTTGTTCATAGTTTTTTTAAAAAACTATAGTCCGGCCATCCAACGTTCTGAGGGACAGTGAACTGGACCCCTGTTAAAAGAAAGTTTGAGGACCCCTGTACTAAATGAATGTGCTGAAAGGATGTTATATTCCATTTTTAAAACAATTGCACTAAGGGAGGCTATTATGTGCCTGCTACCTTAAAACTTTACCAAGCCAAAATTGTGACCCAACTTACTTATAGTATATACTCTAAGCTCCATCTCAGCCATGTAAGGACACTGGAGAAAATTCAAAGAAAATTTCTTAGAGCTATTTTCCAGGTCTCTATGGTATACCAAATTCCTTTCTTCAGCTCAAAGCTGGGCTCATGAGAGTTGAAGACGGGGGGTGGGGGGGTGGGTGGGGGGGTTGTCAGCTTACCAGTGGCTTAAAATACACTGAAATCATCAATGATTTTGGCCCTTATTAGCTCAAGACTCATTTCTGCCTACTTGGCTACGTGTAGTTTATGAGAAGCTAAACAAGATAGGATTTCACATAGTGCCCTTTTGTCTCAAAATGCTATGTCATCTAAGCTAGTTCTTAAACACAGGGTGCAAGACTTGGCAAGACAACAAGATCTTGCAAACGTTCCAGGTTTTATGCTTTCCCTATCTCAAAAATATGTTTTGTACCCATCCCCTTATTTATTGAATTTCGATAGCCAGATGCTTAGAGGAGCTTGCACTGTAGCCTGGGCGGCAGTTCTGCCATCAGCAGTATTGGAAGGCAGATATAAGAGAATAGCACTGTCAGACAGAATTTGCTCTTACGAGTTGGCAGAAATAGACACCACTGGACATGCTGCCTCATCTAAAAGATGTGAGAACAAAGCTGTTAGATCTCTTCCTTAATAAGTTTCAATATTATCCAGCAGGAAAATGTCTGGTATAAAGAGATTGTCAGTGACTTGCCTGTGACTTTTGACAATTTAGCCACAGACCTTGATATATTAGGATTTTCATGCTCCAGCAGCTTTCCCAGACATTTCACCAGCCAAATTTGCTAAAGTTTGCATGGGAGGGGCAAATGCTGTGGGCACCCAGTTGACGGTGAACCTGATGCCCACAGCATTTGCCTTCCCAAGCAAACTTTAGCAAATTTGGCTGGTTCCTTTCCAGAGGCTTACACAAGCAGCCCTGCAGGAAATGAGTGCCTCTACCCAGACCAAGACCACCACCAGAGTGCCCCCCATTGAAACCTATACCACAGCGCCAGCTGGGCATAACAGGAAGCCCCACTGAAGTCTATGGTGGCAAATGTAATTTTTCCCACCATAGAACTTGCTCAAGAGCCTGGCACATTCTGGGGAATTTATGAATGTATAAGCACTGGCTGCACGATTTTGAAGATAGATGCACCAGACTTTCAAGGTGGCTCCTAGAGGCTGGTGAACTTTGCTTCTGGGGGTGGGGGGCGTGAGTTGAGAGAGTTCTGAGAGAACTCAGCCAGCAGGCTTCACGTGCAGAAGCGGGGAAACAAAATAAGCCTTTTGGAGGGGCATAAAATTGAACCCCCAGAAGCAAAGTTCATCAAACCTGGATGCTATTACCAGGAGGGTCTCCTGGAGCCACCTTCAAAGTCTGATGCCTCTATCTTCAAAAATGTGCAGCCTGCTTACACACTCAGAAATTCCCCATTGGCTGTAATGGAGCCAAGGTACTGCAGAACAAAGAATCTTTGGCAAATTTCTTGGGGAGTCTGTCAGGGTAGCCCCCATCTCCTGTTAGCTCCCACTGAAAACAAGGGAGGATGGGGGCACCCCCTTTTGGGGTCCTTACACATTTGGCCCCCCTGAACCAAACTTCACCAAACTCAGGTGGTATCATCAGGACAGTCTCCAAATGATACCCTGAAATGTTGGTGCCACTAGCTTTAAAAATGCGCCCCTTGCAGGCCAAAACATGAAAATACACCCCAAAATACAAAAAAACCAAAAAAATTCAAATGGACCCGAATTTTTCGGATGTACCCAAATATCCGGGGGTATCCAAATAAGTTATTTGTTTTATTTGGGCATATGGATAATTTTATGCCCAAATAAATTCGAATCCAAATTTTACCGAATTTTTAGGGTATTTACCAAGCTTAGTCATATCTTAGACGATGTTATATCTTCATATTCCTTTTTTCTAATCTTGATTCTATTCTTTTCTTCTTTTGAATCATTTTTTGGGTTAATGCACTTTTTAAAAGGTTATTTTATGCATATACAACAAGTATAGTCTGCTTTTCAATCTAATTATGACCACCAACTACAGTCAGTTACACTGTGCTGTGTCAGCTGTTGCCAGCTGTTGGCTGATGAGCAGTATTGGAATCCCCTCCACAATCTTACTGTGTAATATCTCATTCATTACAATCCATTACAAATTAATTTGAACTTATTCATTTTTCTTCTAAGCAGGCTTCCTTTTCTGTCCTCCTCCAGACTTCATCAACATCTATTTGCTATTTTCATCCTCCTTGTCTCTATCTGTTTATAACTTTTATCTGACCCTTCTAGCCAATATTTGGTATCTTCAACATTCAGTTTTTGTTCTGGTTGCTAAATTTTGACTTCCATTTTTTAAATCTTCCACTTTCTCTTTTCCCATTAATTTTTGCCTTTGATGTTTCTTTCATTCCTATTTCCATTTAAATCTAACACTTCCCTTTTGATCAAGTTTCCTTTCAATTTTCTGTGATAGACTACTTTTTCTGTTCTTTGATCCCTTATCCACATTTTCTGTCTTTCCCTGTCTCCTGATGTTAAATGTTTTTAAATGTGTCTTTGGATCTCCACCTCTTTTCAGTATTCCTCAATATTCTACTGCTTTCCTATTTTTCTTCTCTTTCATCTCCATAATTTGTCTATTCCCAGTGCTTCAGATTTCATTCTGACAGTTTTCTCTTTGACCCTGTCCATTCTAGTTTGAACATCTTCATTCTCCAGAGCCTACTTTGAGTTAAAATAAGACTAGTCACAAAGGTCCTCTTCTATTCTTATGATACTTGATCTTGTGTAAGCGTTTGATATAGTTGATCACTTTCTGCTTCTTGCTAGGGCCTCTTTTTCTTCAGATGTTCCTTGTTCTCTTGGTGTCTCTCACTTCTTGGCCTTTTTCTTTTCATTCATTATACTCTTTTCCTTTATAATCTGATTTCCTGCTTTGCACTGCATTATCATTGCTACGCTGATGTTATCGAGTTCTAGCCTTCTCTCTTCCCTTTCTTAGTTCTTATTGATTTTCACACCATCTCACTGTTACTGTCACTTAGATGTCAGATGACTACTTCAAACCTCTGTAATGCTTTCCCCCTAAATTTTCACTTTCCTCTTCTCATCTTCCCTTAGTTGACAATGTCACTCCAAAGTCATCTCAGCAGGTTAAAAATTTGGGTGTTGGCTCTGATCAGTGTACTTTATTTCTTCATCTAAACTCTGTTAGTTCAGTCAGTTCTGTTCATGTTTCTATTATCCATTCTTTTTATTACTAATATTCTCATATTTTAATTATTTAATTATAGTATTATTGTTTAATTAATATTAGTAATCATTTTAATAATAATGTTTCAACTAAAATCTATATTCACACTCTTATCCCATTTTGTAATGACTTATATGATATCTATACCCAACTCTTCTGCACACTTAATTTTCCTTTGTTTACATTTGAAATATGTTATCATATCTGAATTTATTTTCACTGATTTACTTTTAAGTATAAGCTTCTTTTTTATTTTTAGGTGTATTCATGGTTTTCCCCTTTCTTATCTGTTTTGATTAAAGATGGTCAAACCTTGGAGGCCCCTGGCCAAGCTGAGAACTGGTCTCAGATTTGCCAGGAGATCAGAAAAACAGCTTGGTTTTTCTGTGTCAATTTCCAAGCTCACTTTCTGGTGAGCTGCTCTTGCAGCTGCTGTCAGCAGCTTGTGAACCAGGAGAAAAAGAGTTTTGCCCCCTTCCCACCATTCCCTTCTTTCCTTTCCTATTGCCTCAAAATGCATTTTGGCTGCACCCTAACTGGGAAACATAGTCCATTTATTATGCAGTCTATTTATTTCAGTTGAAATCTGATTATTCTAAGTTTCATTTCATTGCTTTCACCGAGTGCAAAAAAAGTACCATAGAAACTTTCTTCAAGCAAGGTACAATATTGGTGTGGAAAATGGTAGATTGATTTCATTGGCAATGATGTATTGTTGTTTGTGCAAGTCAGTGTTGAAAGGTTCAGTCCTGTGGTTCTGTTGCTGAACTGTGGGTTTCCTGTCTTCCTCAAGATTCCTTTTTCCTCAGGAAAACAAGAATATGCAAAAGGCTCTTCTGATGATGGAAGAGCATTTCCTTTACATAAGGGTCTTTCTGCTCTATGACTGCCAGCACTCCTGCTATAGCAGGGAACTTCTCTGTACCCCAGCTTTTTGCCTACTGGTACCTTCATGTCAAGAGAGTATCCATCTTGAAGGAATTTTCCAGCCTGAATTCATTTTCTGCCTCTTGCAGGTTGAGAGTGCACTCCCACATATCAGTCTCTCTCAAGGACTCGTTCCTGGGTAGGCTTAATTGGAACATCATCTCAACTGAGAATTTCAGCTGGGAGGGGGTAGTTTGCTCATTCCCTGGAAGGTTCCATGAAGACAGCTGTATGATTGGTTGTGGAGGTCAGCAAGTTAGAACCAGCTTTATCCATAAATGTAGCTGGCAAGAAGAATAGTTCTCATCCCATTTCCCCTTTCCCCTCCTTGTTTCCTGAAAGACACTTGTATTAAGTGGAAGTGTTATGCCTCAAGAATGAACTTCACTGTGTTAGGACTGCAGTAAGTGATCAGCAAACTTATTTTTCTATGCATCCTGTCATCATCACTGAACTGTACTTCTTGCTTTAATAATTTTTTCTAATTTTTCTCTAATAAAGCTATGTTAGTTTTACTATATGAGTTTGGTGCCAAATCCAGGTGAGCTTGGTTACATTACTGCACAGAGGCTGGTCTCTCATGATAGTTTGGTGGCAGCAAAAGGAAATGGGAGTAAAATGAGTGCTCACTGGTGCTGTGCCAGCACACTGACATAACTTCCAGTAAAAACAACAAAACAGAAGTGACATAGTGGATGCTATACATTTATGATCAAATGATAGTTTTTTGTAAATTCTAGAATGTCTAAAGACATCATTTTTTGGATTTCATGGGAAGTGATGCCAGCACACCAGACCCCACCACAAATTTCTCTCAGGGGTTGCCAGTTAAAGTCTGACAATCCTATTGCACTGGTGGAACATGCCACTATTAGTAGAGTTGATCCATGGGATCCAATCTAATGTCTCTAAGCTGTCCTGTGTCATTATCAGACACAATGCCAATATAAAAGTATTATACTTTAAAACCAAGGTGTGCTAATGTTCTTCGGTAGAAAATGTTTAACATGGGAGAGAACGAAAAACAAGGAAAATTAGAATTTGTGAAATATGGGAACTTTCATGAGGCTGACGAACACAAATTCCGCATGGGCCAAAAACAGCAGTGTGAAAACGATGTGAAAATGGTGTAAAAGGGTTTAAAATAGTGTAAAAGGGTTTATACTGTTTTCACACCATTTTCACACCGCTGGTTTTGGCCCATGCAGAATCAGCCAAAGTGTCCAGGTATTCCCTAACCATGTGGTGCAATAATAACTGAACTGTGAATATTGCTTGCTAATTCTTTCTCACTTGATTGTCACATTTTCTAAAACACAGTACGAAATAGTGTCTACGCTCCACACTAGGTTTCTGTTAAGTCAGCCAGAAAAGGAGCCTTGAAATAGGGATAATAGCAACGAGAAATAGTAGGCCAGCTCAACAAAACCTGAAGCAGCATGGAAAATGTTAACATAACAAAATGGGCATCAAACTGATCAGCCTGGAAAATCAAATTCAGACTTTGACTATAATTAAACATTTGGGGAAAGTGGGAGGAATGATTGTAAGGTCAAAATAGAGGACAATGAATGATTTCCAGAAATGTTGGGTTTCAGTATGATACAATATATACCATCCATTTGTAGGGCAGATATGCTTCGCTGTATGAATGAAGGAAGAAAAAGCTAGCAGAACTATTCTATTTGAGCTGGCATATTTGAAGGGTAAAAACAGTGTTCTTTCAAAAGCTCAAAAGAAAGAGGAAAGTCAAGTGTCAAGGAAATCAGATATTACTTTTTCCTGATTCTGCGCCAAAAATCCAGTTGAAGAGGCGTACTGTTCTTCCAGTAAAGAACATTTTCCTGCCAAAACTGTGGAGGTGGCTACTCGTTTCTGGCCAAAATAAGGATGAACTATTAAAATAAAACTTAGGCTTCCAATCCTCAAACTACTCTGTCAATCCACCCTCTATTAATTCCCCAAGTCATGAGATGGTGTAACACCTTGAGGATGGTTCTTTTTTGTAGTTCTGATGGTTACTTGCAGCATGTTGGAAGTGACTTCATTCAGGAAGATCTGGATTCTAGCTTAAGTTCAGAGAAATTTTATGGTCCTCTTTTCATTTGCCCTTCCATTTTACAGACCATATTTGCAGTAAAGTAATGTGTGATGTTTGTGGGTGCCATGTGAAAGTTGACCTTAAGATGCTACCTCATTTAAGAGGCAGCAGCTGGGATATTTGGTATGGGATGAATGGGCTTCATCTCAGCAGTATTAATTCAGCTGAAGGAGGAACCTCAAGCTAAGGATATCATTCTATTTGCTAGATAAAATATTGATTTAAAATAATGCATTCGTTAATATATAATACTTAGCTTGAACAATGATCGCAGTAAACAATGACTTCTAACGTATTGTTTTCTAATTTTTTTGTAATGTATGTTACCAGCTTCCTCCATTTAAATAAAAATTAGGAAAATTTCTGGGAGTTTTCATGTTTCCTCTATTCACTTTCTATGCATTTATTCAAAATTTAGAATTTTAACAAGGCAGGCCTGAGCAAAGCTGCATATTTCTAAGTTCATTGAGGTTTGTGGGCTTCAAAAAATGTAGCTTTGCTTGGAATTGCACTGTAATGGTGGGATCTTGAGGCCCAAAATGGCCCACAACCGGAGTGTGCTCTGTTGGGAGCTTGCTGTCTAGCTGATGCTACATATGTTTGCCTGCTGGACCCGTTTGTTGCAAAGTCCATGGCATCCCTAAGCCATGGTTGGTAAAGGTAGCAAGAAAACCAGTTCCAAACGACCTTCCACTGAATATGCATACAAAGGTATCAGATTTAACATGTCAGGGAAAATGAAAAAATGTTGATTCCAAACAAATTACTACAGAAAGCATTCTTCAACTTTGAAATGCTTTTTCTATCAAAAGTAACTAAACTATGGAATTCTCCACCAGTGGATGGCCACTACTATAGATGACCTTAGAAGGGAATTAGCTGGATCTATCAAATCTGATCTATCAAAGACTACTAAAAAGAACATCTAAGGGAGCTAAAGGGAACCTTTATGCAACTAAGGGAAACCTCTATGCCTAGAGACAGTATATCACTGGAGGGAGATAACATAAAGGAAGGGCAGCTTGGTCTCTATTCCCTATTCACCCTCCATAGAAGCTTGTTTGGCCACTGTATGAGATGGGATACTGGACTGGATTGACCAAGTCACCTCTTTAGGTACCCTCACCTTAGGTACCCACACATAAAAGCCCCTGAGTTGTATCCTATCATTCTGCTCAGCTAAAAAGGTTTTTTCCTCAGCTGTAAGAGGGTATTCCACCATTAGCTATCCTTTGGAAAACATCCATCCACCTGATTTTTGAAAATGTTCTCTTCCAGAACAGGTATTCCAATAATGACAGTCAATGGGCATATTCATACAGAGGATGGTTTTCTACAGCTACTTTGGTCCTAGGTTTCCTAAGTTACTGCAGGTTTTATAAGTTACTGCCAACACTTTGAACTGTGCCTGGAAATTTAATGCAAAATTTAAGATCTTTAAGTGCTATGGAAGGATATACTGACCTTTCTCTGATCACTTCCACTAAGACTCAGTCAGTATAAAATTACATTTAGTAATTGTTCAGAAGTGACATAGTAATACTTAAGAAAATTGTTCCCTCTTCGATTCTTCTTGACCCACAAAGTCCTTCCTTTGTAATCATTTTGTCCTTTGGATTTTTTTCTTTTTAAATATTTGTTACTGGCATACCTTATGGTATTTTTTTGTGCCAGATATGATGTCAACCACAAAAGTCCAGTTACCAGGAATCAGACTTTCCTTTGATTTTAACTGTATTTTATACTATTCTCTGTTCAGACCACAAAAATTATAATGTAGGGAACACAAAGAACCCCAATTAAATATATTCCATTAAGAAGTAGCATATTATTTTGGACAATAAACTGTTATCACTTGTCACATGCATTAAAATATTTTATACATAAGGAGGAAGGGTAGCTTAAATGTTACTAGTATTTAATTTCTAAGTTAGACTACTGCAATATGTTCTGCGTGGTGCAGCCCTTAAATGGTATCCAGAGGTTACAATGAGTACACAATACTGCATCCAGAGTTCTGACTAATGTGCCTTATAGGAACCACATCACTCCAATCTTTTTCCACCCACATAGGATCAAAATTTATATCTGGCCCCAATTCAACATACCAGTTTATAGGACCTTTATAGTTTTATACTATTTACATCAGCTTACTTTAAGAACCACCTGCTACCATAATCCATCTGACCACCATAGTCATCAAAATAAAACAAAAATGAATGCATTTATTTAAAGCATTTTATGCCATCTTTCCACCCAGTCAAGGTTCCCAAGATGACAAAAATGAAAACATGAAAGTCTAGAATTGAAATATAAAAGACAGTTAAAAATAATTCTAAATTAAAGTCTACGTACAAGTGCAAACACAGCTTGTGATACAGCATGGGGCTCAAGCACAGAGCATGAATAGAAGACCCATAACTTGTGCTGATTAAGAATTAGGACCGAACAAGGCAAGAGACCGGGCCAGTTCACAAGAGCATTAACAAATGATACCAAAAATATGAGTTTGCAAAACATTGCCACAGGTGCAGCAGTCTACAGGGAGGTAGCATGGACCTGAACAGAACTGCAATTGTCCCTGTATTGGAGATGCCTTTAATTTCTCAGCAATACTCACAACCAGACACTGAACTGATCAGGGATATGTCTGAATTGTATTAAGCAAATACATCAGCTGCTGAAGAAGTTTGCATCTACTTGGTAGGGAGATCAGCTAAGAGTTGCATCATGGTCCACTAGCAAAATAGCTACACAGTTGCCTTCTACAGATGACCACACTTTCTGCTGACTAAACAAATGGGGAAAAACAGTGGACAAGTGAATATTGGCTCCACTCCTTGCTTTCAAGTGGTTGCTGAATCCAGGGATGGTTCCAGATTTTTGCATGCCCTGGGCAGAGAATACCCAGGGTACCCCTTCTTTCCTCTGCAATCACTAGCCCCCTCCCCCAATGCCTCCCTTCCTACTCAGAAGAATAAGAGTTTGGATTTATACCCCACCTTTCTCTCCTGTAAGGAGACTCAAGGTGGCTTACAAGCTCCTTTCCCTTCCTCTCCCCACGACATACACCTTGTGAGGTAGGTGGAGCTGAAAGAGTTTCGAAGAACTGTGACTAGTCCAAGGTCACCCAACAGGAATGTAGGAGTGTGGAAACACATCTGGTTCACCAGATAAGTCTCTGCCACTCAGGTGGAGGAGTGGGAAATCAAACGCGGTTCTCCAGATTGGAATCCACCTCCTCTCAATCACTATACCGCGCTGGCTCTCACCCACTAATCCACACACCTCTGGATCCTTTCTTCACCCCTTCATGATCCCTCTTACCATTTGTACTCAAAGATTCCGGTCCCACCCATGTACCTGATCCTTGGCAATGTTATGAACATGGCTAGGATCATGGACAGCAAAGTGCCTGCAAGCAAACAGGTAGGAAAAGAGTGGGTGGGCAAATGCACAAAGATGCATGGTCAATGTAAAAGGCTCCTACAAGAAGGCCAGGGCTGGACAGCTGCCCCATCTCAGGGTATGTTGACTACAGCCATGGCTGGGCTGTCTTTATGACATGAATGCACAGAAGAAGTGACCACACATAACATCAAGGAAGCTGTATTCCTTTGATCAAGGAAGCTGTATTCTGATTATTGCCATTAAGATCATGCTGTCTCACTCCCCTCCCCTTCTGCAATCGGGCTGTACTGGAGAAGCAAGGAGGGGGGAGGAGGAGGATATTCTGCTTGTCAGGATGAGTTAACTGAGTTAACTTGCAAAATCATGCTGCCTCCCAGAACAAGACAGACACTAGGACCCCCACGACTGAAACTAAAAATTAAGTCCAGGAGGAAATGGTGGATTAATTCACAAATCTCCTGAGATCTTTTGGTGAGAAAGGGTATAGTACAGTTGCAAAAGGGAGGAGAGAGCTACCTTTTTTCCCTCTTTCCTTCAAGCCAGGACTAGGTGGTGCTTCTGAGCTCTTCAATTCCAAAAGGAAAGGAGAAAGAGATTATTTCTTCCCTTTTCTCTGCAGCCCAAGCTGATTGGTTGGGATAAGAAGAAAGCATCTCTAGCCATTATGGGAAGCAGCAAAGTTTCCAGGATGGGAGATCAGAAAACCTGGGTTTGATCTGATTCCTGTCCCAGGAGGAGTTCAAAAGTCAACTCCCAGCTTATTCCTTCTCGTCTTGGAATCAGCTTCAGACAGCTGCAGGTAGCTCATTCCTGCAAATAAATGCAAACAGGTTGTGAACAGTTACCTGGCTGCCTAATCACCACTGGCAAACTGCCAGATGTTCGAGCATTTCAAAGTAGTATGTACACATATGATTAATCCCAGTTCCTTTCCATTTTGATTATTTATATTTCAAGGACACCAATCAGGAATCATCCTGCCTGTGCTAATTAGAATAAACAGGTGTCATTTAAGAATTCCATTTCCTCACTGCTCCTTACTCCAACATATAGTATATTCATCAAGTACTATATATCTAGGAGTGAAATTTATGAATTGACACAATTGTGTTCTCCCTAGAAGACATGAATGACCATATTCTGCGCTGGCGAAATTGTCTGTAACTTTCTAAGACAAGATAAACCCTCTAAAACAGTGCAGTTTGTCCCTGTTGCCTTGAAACAATAAAGGCCTCCATTAACAAGGAAATCAGCATGATAAAGGGATGATTGATACTCTACTCCTCTGGTGTGCAGAAAAGGGCACTGCATGCTGCAGATGTTGCTTGAAAAACCCCTGTGATCTCAATCTGTACTGATAAAGATTGAAATGCCTCCCACCAGAGAAGCTGTATTAAGTATCTTGACCTGAACAAACAGATGCTCTCCACTGTACTAAGCAGAGGAGATTCCCCCCCCCCCCCCCCGATTTTTCTTCTATGAGATATTTCAACATTCAAAACCTACTTCTGGAAGTATATATCTTGACTTGAAAGACTTGACTTAAGCATCATTTTATGGAGAAAAGGATAAGCTACCTTTCTACTCTCATGAAAAGTAACCGTGTGGAGGCCAGCCGCATCATTGAGGGGCCAGGGACCACTAATAAATTGGCCTCCGCAGAACGGAGAGGCCATGCCAGGACGTATGGGGTGATGCGGTCTCGAAGGTACGAGGGTCCCAAATTTCTCTTATCTCATATACCAACACCTCTCATAATGCTGTCTTTTCCACCGATCTCTAGGATTATCAACAACCTGGAGAAATAGTGTCCTACCCCTTTAAAGGAGACTTAATGGAATGCTATTTACCAGGAGACGCGATTTACCTCTATGCCATGAAAAGCTTCAGCTGCCCATTTCCACACATTAAAGCTCTGTTAAAGGAGCAAGATATTTCTCCTCCAGGTTCTTGGCATCCCTATTGATTTCAAGGGAACTTACCTCCAAGTTTGCATTCTTGGGGATCACAGTTTGGAAATTAATGTTTTGCTCTAGAGAGCAGAGACAGTGTACCGTTACATAATCACTCCAGTGCACATATAAACAAAAGGAAGACTGTCAGGATGCACATGTAAGATCACACTTTAGATTTATATTTCATGCCTCATTTCAGGAGAAGAACAAAATGAAATAAATAACGCTAGTTTGCTATTTCCCACCCTGAAAATAACATTTCAGAGTGATTTCTTTCAGTAACTAGTTTGTATTACAGTCAATCAGTCAGCATACACACCCGCACTTTCTCATAGGACCAATAATAAAGTAGGTAAAAGGTTGCGATCACAAAGCAATGGAAGAGAATATCTGTATTAATGCCACAAAAAGGCCAATAGGGACCCTGGTCATACTAGGGATACCATATATATGCAGAGAGTGGGAGACCTCTCATCCCCCAGCACCACTGTCCACTGCCTCTCAGCTGGAAGGCAGGAAGATAATGGCCAGCAAATGGGGGGGGGGTGTTTGGCATGGCCAACAAGATAGTGCAACTTCTTGTTAAGTCATAGTATTGTGGGTAACTGCTAGAGCCTTGCACTGGCACAAAGACTTCACTTTTGGGTCATACCAGAAGTGACATCATTGCACTGGGGGTGCCAGTCCCCCCCCACTAACTGTAACTTCAAACCTTTTCAATCTCCCACTGGTTGCCATGTTATGATGCTCATGCACATCAAAGCCCCAGTGCAAAACTATTCAAGATGCATGATATACCAAGAACAAAAGAACTTCAGGCACTAGAAAAAAAATAGAATCCAGCAGCACCTTAAAGTCTGATGTTTTTCTAAGCTTTTGTGAGTTGAAGTTCATTTAGTCAGATTTCTGATTAAGTGAAATTTGATTCATGAAAGCTTACAACCTGGACATTTTTGTTGATCTTGGCTACTGAACTCAGATTTTGTTCTATATTACAGATCAACACAACTACACAACCCCAAACTATTATAACACTAGAAGTGGTATATGGAATTTTAGTTTCTTCTAGATTGTTAATACTGTAAACTGACATGTTATCAATGTATTGTCGAAGGCTTTCATGGCCAGATTCAACTGGTTGTTGTGGGTTTTCCGGGCTATGTGGCCGCAATCTGGTAAATTTTGTTCCTAACATTCTGCCTGCATCTGTGGCTGGCATCTTCAGAGGTGTTATCTCAGCGGAAAGTCTGTTACACACTGTGTCCAGTATGTAACAGACATGTTATCAATCAATCAATCTTTATTTGTTAAGATCATAGATAAGCCAAAATTGAAATACTCAGAAAGTCATCAGCACATCCACGTACAATTTTAGATCCATATAGCAGACTGATTTCATGTGGGCTAGAAATATATTAAACAGGCAAGCAAATTGTCAACCTGGCTCAAAATGACTTTTATGGTATGCAGATACAAAAGAAATGCACTGTATATTGTTACTTTATTTTTGAGGATCTGAAGGCTAGGTAAAATCTGTCTTACTTGTTATTTTATTATTAAAAGACTTGCAAATCAAATAAGACTTTCAGATTCCAGTCTGGGCTTTCATATGGGTACATGCTGAACAATCACTTGCCTATATACCCTTAATTTGCCCATTCAGAATTAGAAGGGGAGCTCCTAAGTGCCTGGCATAGCTTTCACTTTTTTAAACATTAAACATTTAAATCACAATGCAATTATAAGTAGTCATTTCATTCCACCATTCATAGCCATTTGAGAATATACTGTCCTCTATTTTGTTGTTCTGCAACATCATGAATTAAGATCATTTCCTTATCTGTTTATCTTCCTTTTCTGACATTTATTGATCCAGTCTCTATGGTCATAACAACACTGCAGCAATTACAGTGGACATGATTCCTTCCCCCACCTCCACCCCCATGTAATATTTATACCAATACATACATATTATATTCAGTGAAATATTTCTGAAGCACTTTACAACAGCCATAAAAATAATGAAAAAGTGGGAATGGACAGAAGTAATAAAGATGATACAAGAGATGACATGATATGGAATCCCACCAGATCCAAAGATGATTTTATTGTGCAATATTAAGGAGCATACAAAAATAAACAGGTGTAAAATCATCCTGAATCAATTTATAGAAGCTTATAAATGTATCATGGCAAAGATGGACTCAGAACCATCAATTACTCTGAGTTATTGTGTAAAATCTGGAATATTTTGACTGCATTGACATATAAAATATGTTGTATGGGAACTACCACTTATGTAGATACATTTGTAGAAAGGTAGACCTTTGTCAAGTTTTGGACTATCCAGTGTTAAGAAGGAGTTTTACCATATTTATTTTTTAAAATTTTGTAAAATAAATTCAGGGCCAAACAATTAAATTAGCAACATAGAAATCAACTATCACTAAATCATTAAAACCATCACTAGAAGCACAATTTATTTTTAAAAAGTGAACATAATTCAATTTTAGTTTTAAAAAACAATAAATGACTCGGTGGAGACAGTACTGCAGGAAGAACTAAATCTCCAATTATACATTCTCTGTATCACTCCTTCCCTTTGAATGAAAATATTATTCCATCATTTTGGATGGCATTCTTCAGTTGTTAAGTATTCCTTTTAGTTTGGTATGTAATTCATTAAAGAGCTAGTTAGCAATTTTTAAAAAAAATTCAAAAGGAAGTCCTTTTCTATGCACTTCCTGGATTGAACTTTAAAACTAGTCACAGCTTTGTGAAAATTAACAGGCTGTAGATGTTAGGGAACAGAATTACAGTCTACCCAGAGGACACTGAAACTTGTTATCACATCTCTCCAAGTAGATGGGGAGGCTGATAGCATCCTTGTGGTCTGGTTTGTTTTCATTTCCTTCAGTTCAATCTTACAGCAGCCTCCAGCAGCTTCCCCACTTGTAATTCTGATTTGACCTTTTTGTTGGAAAGTTACTGTGGAAGCTTTACATAGTTCTTTATGAGAACGCAGTGGGTATTTCCATCTGAAATTCAGGAAGAGACCATGTTATAATTCCGCAAATCAGCATATACAAGCTGACCTGCCACTTAGTGTTCATTTCATCACCAAATGTCTGTTGTCTCTCACAGTAGGTAAAGATGAGGGAAGAAAACTGTTTATTTAAACTGCTGTGAAGCAAGCAGGAATCTCTGGATTCTAAGGGATGTCCTTGCCATCTTCTTCAACTTGCGGATACTATTATGGCTACAAAGATGAGGCATCCTGCTTTCAGTATTTCTAACCATCGTAAATGCCATGTCAGATTTTAAATCTTCACAATTGCTTCTAAATTCTCATTGCTTTCTAATTATTAAATATTAGGACCTCAGATTTTTGTTTTGGAATAAGAGTTATTCTATATTGAAAATATACTTGTACTACAAAGCCAAATCCATATACTCTGCAACATATCTGTGAGCTCTGTAGATGTAAGCTGACTCCTGAACTGATAATATATTTTATATTTACTTGACAGGAAGGTGACCCTAAATGTAAGATGATTCCCCCTAAAATATTTTACACCAAAAATATTATCAGACATAACTGTAACTTGCATGCAAATATAAGATGACCCCCCTTCTTTCAATGGCATGCCTCCAAAAAAAGATAGAGAAAAAGCAAAGACATCTTGATTGTAGTAAACACACAATTATTGTACTGTGAATAATGGTAATGTCTGGGAAATGTTCCCTACTTATTAATATACAGTAACATTAAGATACAGTTATTAACAGTGCAATCCTAAATTTTTTAACCCCATTTTATTTTTTCCAGCTAACAGTACAACCCTTTACAATACACACACGATTTCTGGCCCTGGTGGATTCTGCACAGCATATTTATAATGAGTTGCAGTCGTTATACGTGAATCCATTTTCATTTCTTCTGTTCACATGTGTGAAGTTTATGCATTTAGGAAGTGATCTGAGCTGATGGAAACAATTTGAGTTGTTTTTATGCCTTTGCATGAAAACACTTCTCTTTTTAAACATTTCTTTTACAATGTATGAGTAGCTGCGAAGGCATACAGAAATAAACTCTCATAGCCCTAACCCTAACTGTCCCCCTCATTTTTGCAACTTTTCTCTTTTGAAATCAAATGTTAACTGTTTTGGACTGTAGGGGTAACTTTCCATTGACATGAACACTGGACTTAACAGTACTGTGGTCATTACTATCTTGCAATTATATTGACTGAAGTTCAAATCTGTCACTAGTCCTTCCACCTCACCCAATGCTACATTGTCCTTCCTTCCCACCTGGAACAAAATTGTGGCCCACACTGAGAATAATGTCATAAAGGGTGAGAAGGCTCCTGCCAGGGACAAAGGAATGACTCTGGTATAGCTTTTAAAATGGCTATGCTTGTCCATTTATTTCAACGTTTGCTGAACTTCTTGCAGAAAATACAACACATTTTAATCTCTGCTCATGACATATACATGCATCATACTGTTGGAACAATGCTAGTTTGATGAAAATCAGTATTGAGATGAAATAAATGTGTACATGGTCACCGTAGAAATGAGCATGTCTCTCAGACCACATCTCTTTAAAAAGATTGACTGTGTCCTCCTGTGTTGCCCCCCTCCAAGCTTGAAAACAGTAATTGTGTTCCATAAGTTAATACAAACTTCACGATTTTGTTTTATCCCAAATTAAAACAAAAGCTATAACTAGTTACAGTATTTAAACTGAATGGCATAAATCACAGGGGACGCACTTATCAAAAACAGCTCTCATGTACTCTATTCTAAACTAAAGGCTGTTTATAATGATAAGTCAATAATAGTAAAAATTCCAGAAGGACATTTTGTTATTAGAAAAAACTAGGACTGAAAATATATTCAGCTATAGCCTTCATATTGGCCGACCTTTTGTTTTCATTTCTTATACCAGCAGGGAAGTGAAAATCCCATTTCCCAGATAGCACAAGCTGGCTGAGAGAAATCATTTTCTTCATTTCATTTAATTTCTTGTGGAGAATAGGCTAAGGATATAGCCTGAAGACACCCTAGGGTTCCATATACAAAGATGCCAAAGCAGTTCAATTCCTAAAGAGGAAATCCACCATAAAAAGAATGCTCCCCAAAGCCCCTTCCCTCCCCCTCCCCCTCCACAGTGAAATGTACAAATATCAATTCAGACAACTCTGAGTACTGATTACCAGCTTCCCACTGTGTAGAAGGACATTGCACCATGGCAGATTTGAGGGCTGGAGCATTATAAACTGGAAATGTGTAAATACAAGGGAAGATTTAAAAAAAAATAGATGGTCAGTAGCGGGTTGCAGCCGCTCATCGGCAAACAGCTGGGCAGGGGGCTTTATTTGTTTTCATTTTCCTTTTAAAAAAATTTCGGGGCTTACATCTGCATAGGTACGCAGGTGCAGGTGGTCGTATTGTGAGTCATCAGCATGGCTGGGGGGATTCATTTGTGCGTGCCTGCATAGCTACACATTGATTGGAAGTAAATTGAAAACGAGAGATGGGTCTCTGTGCGAAGGTGCGACAGCGACCCAGATTGTTTCCCTGGGCTGCAATGGCCGCCTGCACAGATTGCAGGTTGAGCATGAAAACAGGAAAACTGGTTACTTTATCCTGTGATACATTTGCTGTGCAGAAGGGGCCTAGGGCTGAACAAATGTCAGCAGGTCAAAGGATCACACACTCCTTCTCTTCCTTGTCTCAGCTTCTTTTAAAAATTCTCCTTCCCTTCCCAGATAATTTACAAGTTTGTATTACATATGGGCTGATGCTAATCATCATTCATGAAAACCAAGTTGATTTTTACCCCCTTTTTTTCTTACAAGACCCAGAGAATTTATGGTGAGTCCATAGGGCTTTCAAGGCAAGAGATGTTTAGAGGTAGTTTGGCATTGCCTGCTTCTGAGCAGCAACCTTCGTATTTTGTCATGGTCTGTCATCCAAATATTGACCAGGGCTGACCCTGCTTAGCCTCTGAGATCTGGCGAGATTCGGTTATCCTGGGATATCCAGATCAGGACTTTTTTAAAAAGAAAAAAACCAGGCCTTGTAAACCAGCTTCTGACCCTGAGTGTCACAGAAATCTTCCTCCTGTAGAGGATTATGCAGAAGAACAGTTATAACTTAAAAATAAAATCAAGAGTTTTCATCACTCTCCAGTCTGTCAGCATTAGTCTGGTAATAAACATTGACCTAGAGCCACTTCCAAGTAATGGTGAATGTCCTGCATTGCATTGCATTGCATTGACCATGGATTCAAACAATGTATTTAGTAATCTGTGTGTTTTAACTAAAACTTAGGAGCCATTGAAAGAGTTAATGACCTTAGTAACAATAACTTTTATGGAGAGAATATGAAATGACTGATGATGCTATTAGTAAGCAAAGCAACAATGATGGAACTGTATCAAGATTGCAATGTGAACAATATTTAATTGTTGATCCAATCAGGTCACCACAAAAATAAATAATCAGTCTCTATCATATGATTAGAACAGTAAGTGGTTGGTCCAGATTGCTAGGCTGAAATGAGTGCATGGTGTTGGGAACTTGGAAAGGAAACAACATTTCTTTTTTTATTCCCACCCCACTTCACCTCCTTTTCTCTTATCATCTATGGTGGATTCTGCACAGCATATTTATAACAACTTGCAATCATAAATGAACCTTTTTTCCCTTTTTATGTTTGCATGTGTGCCATTTACCCATTCAGGAAGCCATTTGAGCTCATGGAAACAATTCAAGTTGTTTTGGCTCTTCAATAAAAATGCATTTTTAAAAAATTCTACAACGCTTGCATAGCTTTAAAAGCATACAGAAATTAATCCTCTCAGTCATGCCGATTTTACCGCATTCTGATTGCCTGTTCCTTTTCACCTGCAGTCTGATTGGATGTATCTGGTGCTCCCTGTCTCCTTTGCTTTCATTGGACATCATGATGGGGTTGAGACATATGTTTCAAAGTCCTCCCTATCCTATTTTTCCAGAATAGTAAATCACTATTGCAAAATGGAAACAATTCCCCACCATGTTGCCTTCTCTGATATAATCATTAATAAAATGTGATAATTATGAACCCAAGAATCTGGCCCATCCACTTAACCAGCACTCAATCTGGACTACAACTGAGTGCATCTGCATAGCTTCGCATTTTCAACACACAAAATTTAAAGAAAGAGAAAAAGGGACTTTCATGCAGTGACCAGGCAATAATGTGTTACTGTAGATCTATGAATGAAATGGCAGACACAATCTCTGCCACAGGAAGAAAATGTGCTTGGGAGACTTGTAAAATGGTGGGAGGTCAGAAAAATCATTCTGAAATGGTGAACGGTGGCAGGGAAAAAAAGCAAAAGGGTGAAGGGAAGGGGAGAAATGGCCGGCTGACAGAAACAATAAATCATCTCTTACCTGTTGTGTTTACGTGGGAGCATCTTCAAACCAGGTTTTTGAAAAAAGATTGCTAGTTTAGTGATTTTTGAAAAAACCAAATTGACAGAAATAGAATGGGTTGAAGTCATTTGGGGGGGGGAGCTGTGCAAAGTTCTTCCTCAAAATGCTTTTACAATGTGCTCAGCCCGTTATATTCATGATGTGCAGAATCCACCTGTCATTGCCAAAAGATTGAATAACCCAGAACATGAGCGGCATTTTCTTCTGGACGCAGACCAACATTCTGAGATATATAACTTTTTCTTATTTTTTTTTCTTTTTGCCATTGCCTGTCGTGTCACAATCGTGGTCTGCTATTCAAATATTAACTGGGGTCAACCCTAGGTCAGGGCTGTTTTAATCACAAAACCAATATATTTTACATGAACAATTCCGCTTCCAATTGGTTCTGGTGGGTTTTCCTGGCTGTGTGGCTGTGGTCTGGTAGATCTTGTTCCTTTTCACTGGAACTTTGGTGAACAGTGAGACAACATCACAGCCTGGAAAACCCACCAGAACCAGTTGAATCTGGCCGTGAAAACCGCTTACAATTGTTTTAGAAACCAAAAGAAGTCCTTTTTAAAAATCTCTTAGGTAAGAAACAATCATGATAATCAAAACAGCTCTGTGTTCCATAACAACACCCTGAAATATTTAACAGCCAGTCAAACTAAAAGAGAGAGAAAATTGATATACCAGTTATTTGATTGAAGACTGCCATTGCATATCAATTTGCTGTGCATCTGATTTATTTTACAAAGCAGTCTGTTAAAATAGTATAGCCTATTTTTATTGATCCATACCCATGTTTTAGGGTAAATGGAAATTTCTTAGGAAGCATCAGTGTACAGTTAAATAATAATGTCCCCATTCTAAAAGTAAAATTCAGCCCTAATCTCTGCTTCATGAGGGTGGTTGCATGAGGGTGTGCAAGAAGCAATTTGCAAAAATTTGGATTCAGTATACTGGACTTGAAAATATTCAGAATTCATTAAAAAGTTCTTAATGGCAGTTTTACATACTTTATTTTAATAGCAGTCTAAGAGGAGTCTTCATTATTTGTTATCCACTTTTTTTGCTGTCAAGTCACAGATGAATTATGGTGACTCTGTGGGTTTTCAAGGTAACAGACATCTTCTGTGTTGTGACCTTGGACTTCCTTGGTGGTCTCCCATCCAAATATTAACCAGGGCCAATCCTGCTTTGCTTATGAGATCTGATAAGATCAGTCTAGCCTGGGCTATTCAGGTCAGGGCAATCACCCAATAACCTGTGTTAATTTCACAGTATCATATAATTTGATGCTTGGTCGTCCAAATCCTTTAAACCATGCGGTTTATGCAGTAGACCAATATGTCCTCGGTTTCTTATTATTTGAAAAAAATAAGAAACCCAGGATATATTGGTCTACTGAACTCTTTTACTGGTAAGTTGATTAATAGGAAACTGAGTTGCAATAAAGGGGTTGACAGACTTTGAAAATGTGATCATGCAGCAAAAACAACATTTATTAGGAGGAATTTATAAGCTATTACTTGCATTTTGATGTGTCAAACTGAAAAAAGGGCTGAATAAAAAAGGCACCATTTAATGGACCCAAAAAGCCAAGCTGAAAAATGTCAAATTTTCAGATTTTTTTCCACCCTTTTAAGGTTTATTATCTTTTTCAGGTTCACTATCCACCACACCAGCCTCTGGGGGGGACCAACTCTCAGGTGCCACTCATTGCTGACGACCTGGATGCCATGTCTGCTGACCACCAGAGCAGGGATGACATTCTGCATGCCCGTCTCAGGTCTAGCCATCCCTTCCCTAATAGGACACCATCATGGCTCTGAACTCTCTTCCTGGTCTGGCTGAAAAAGTGACTTTATATTCAGCTTCAGGTTTCTGAGAAATAACAAGTATAGCTAGAAACAACAAGTACAAACATCTATTTCAACAACCCTAATATTAAGATAACATACTTTACTGGACAAACAAGGTGCATATATATACTTTTGTAAATCATCAATTAGCTATTAGCTGTGAGGCCTTTATGAGCTTTTTTGCAGATAAAATCTCGTCGCTCCGCCAGGATCTTCCCTCCACTTTGACTACAATGAGTGAACTGGAGGCTCCCTTGCCGTCTTCTGGTCCTTGTTTGGCCCCAGTTCTCCCCTGCTCTCCGAGGGCAGCTGTTAGACAGGGCCCTGGCTGCTGTTAGACCTACTACTTGTCCTCTGGATCTGTGCCCCTCCTGGCTTATTAAAACCTGCCGGGCGGAGCTACGACCCCATCTGTTGAACATCATCAATAGCTCCCTTGAGCAAGGAGTTTTTCCGGATGGGTTGAAGGAGGCAGTGGTCCGCCCACTCTTGAAAAGACCATCGTTAGAGCCTGGAGATCTGGCCAATTACAGCCCGTCCTCGAATCTTTCGTTTCTGGGAGAGAGGAGTAATTGAGAGAGTGAGTGTTGGAGCAGCTTCAGGAGGAGCTTCCTGGATGACACAGCCGACCTTTGACCCCTTCCAGTCCGAGCTTCCGTGCTGGGCACAGGAACGGAGAGCGGTTCTCGTGCGCCCGTCACAGAACCGCTTTCCATTATGCAGCAGCTTGACCAAGGCGGATCCCGGCGCTGCTGGTTTTGTTAGATCTTACCACAGCAGCATTTGATATGGTACGATCACGACCTTTTGACCCACCCGCCTGGCGTTTCCGGGATCTGACGGGGCACTGTCCTTCAATGGATTGCACCACCTACCGTTTCTCGGGACCGTTGCCAGCAGAGTCGTAGCGTGCGGATCAGAAGCCTCCCGGAGGGAGTTACCCACTTCAATGTGGAGGTGCCTCAGGGGAGGCGCTGCTGTCCCAGCTATTATTTAACTATCTATATCACGACCACTTGCTCCAGCTGAGTGCGGAACTTTGGAGCTGATTTGTCCACCAGTACGCTGGCGACACTCAGACTCTAATTCTGTTGATGGAGGGGAACTGTCGCCCATGGCCCCTGCAGCTCTACAGCATTGTTTGGAGGCCCGGATTCGCTGGTTGGATTTACAGCAGAGCAGGCTGAAACTGAATCCGCGCTCCGAGCCGACGGAGATCCTTTGGCTTGGCCGCGGGGGGGGAGGCCAGGGGGGACTTCCAGCCGCCCGAGGTGAGAGGGGACCATTTTGGCGCCGGCCCCCTCTGTCCACGCCAGTCTGGGGGGTCCCACCTGGATTCCGATCTCTTTCAATGGGGAGACCCAGGTGGCCCTTGTAACCCGGACTGCATTTTTCCATCTCCGGCAGGCCCAGCGGCTACAGCCCCCTTCCTCTCTCAGGCAGACCCTGGCCACTGCGATACATGCAGCGGTCACCTCCAGGCTTGACTGTATTGCTTAGCAACTCGGCTCTGAGGCCTTCCCTTGCGCCTGATTCGGAAACTGAAACTGGTCCAAGATGCAGCGGCTGGCGATCTGCTCACAGAGCCTTCTGTGATCATATTCAACCTGTGTTCTGCGCCAGCTACATTTGGCTCCCCAGTGGAATTCAGAATCATCTTCAAGGTTTGGGTTTTAACCTTTAAAGGCCTTCAAAGCCTGGGACCCTCGGTATCCTGAGAGACCGCGGTACCCCATATGCCCCTACTCGGCCTCTGCGATCCCAGCAGAGGCGATTCTGGTGGTTCCTGGCCCCTCGATGATGCGGCTGGCCTCCACACGGGCCAGGACAGCTTTACTGAGCCTGGCCCCAGCCTGGTGGAACACTCTTCCCTCCAGCTGTCCAGACCCCTCTCGCGGGTTTTGGTGAGTTCCTTGGGGCCTCAATAAGGGCATTTCCAGTTGTTCCTTGAAGACCTTTGGAGTGTCCAGCCGCTGAGTGGCGCCCCCTTCCCCCCCCTCTCCCCCCTTTTTTGCTTTTTGCTTCTTTGCACATACCATCTGATGCACTTTACCATCTTATTATCCTCCTAGAGAGGAACCCAGCTTCTCCCTCTTCTTTTTATTGGGGTGATCTTAACTGAATTGAATTATAGGGCACCTTATGGTGATATTAACCGCTGTTTTAAGTAACTTTTAATGGATTTTAGTATTTTATTGTTGTTGTCGATTTGATCAATTGTACATGTGTATGTTGTATACCGCCCAGAGCCCCTAGGGGATGGGGCGGTTTATAAATCGAAACAATAAATAAATAAATAAATAAATAAATAAATAAATAAATAAAATTATATGTATACATACAATATGTGTGTGTATGTGTAATTAAAAATACAACAGGGTCTAGGAAATTAATCCTAAAGATTCATGGACAAACACTGAAATTACCCCCAAACATCCCAGCTTTACCAAAGGGGGCAGCAGAGTACCTGTGAAGATGGGGAGAGTTCTCCCTAGTTCCATAAGCACACACCCCCACCATTAGCAAGCCAGCAGGGTGACTGGATCCCAGCTTTGCAAAGGGGATGAGTACCAGCAGCGTGCTTGTGAAGATAAAGAGAGTTCGTCCTATCTCCATAGTTCCAACATTTGCAAAGCTAGATCCTGACCTTGCAAAAGAAGGCATATGTCCCTGGGCGCATGCTATTTGGTCACGTGCGAAGATCTGGGTGTTGGCTGGGTCCATGTGCCTGGCCTCTCATGCTGTGCGGTGACCCGGCTACTACCTGGTGGCTCCCTCTGTGGCAGGGGACCGCTGGCCAGCTACTGCCCTCCCTGCCCTCCCTGTCAGGCATGCTTGAGAGGGAGGGCAGGGAAGGCAGGGAGGGCAGGAGCCAGCCTGTGGCCTTGGCTCAGCAACAGGTGGCTCAGGTGAGTGCCTGAGCTGCCCTCTGAAGGCACCCATTGTGGAGCCCTGGGCTTGACTCCCTCTTCCTTTGCCCACCCCCTCCCTCACCCCTCCACAGGCCTTGTCCTCTCCAAATCCCCCTTTCTGCCCCCCCGCCCTAAGATCCTCACCTTTGTGTGCTCCAGTCCGGTCCTCACCAGCCCTTACTGTCTCCATGGCCCCCAGGCCACTCCCCCATGCCTTCTGCAGTACACAAGGCCCCCTGCAGACAATACCCAGCCAGGCCCATCTCTGCCTTCACCTGCTCCTCCAGCAGGCTGCTGGGCCCCTCTCACACCTCCGTGCTCACACACACCAGGCAGGCTAGGCGGCAGCAGGGAGATTGGGGAGCACACACATGTCCTGGGTGCACAAGGTGCACCTCTGCTGCCATCCCCCCACCTCTATCGGTGGCAGGGAGCACATAGGGAGCCAGGCTGCTGTAAGTGGGGCCAGGCACAGGGGGCCTGCCAAGGGGGGAAAGGTTATGTCCCAGGTACCATTTTTGGCTGGTATGCCTCTGCCTGCAGGCAGGAACATAGCTTCAGAAAATGGTGCCCAGAGCTCACATGGGTGCTGTGCCGCCCTACAGATGTACCCCAGTCCCAACTCCCCATGGAGTTTGGGACAGGGCTGCAGTGGAGCTTGCCCCACCCCCAATCTCCACTTGGAGATCAAAGCAGGGCCAGCTGGGCTGGAGTGGCAAAGGTCTGCTTGATCCTGGCCTCAGCAAGGCTTGGGTCCAGCTTTAAACTGTAGGCTTCCAGTTGTACCTTTTGAACAGTTTAAAAAAGGAACTAGACAAATGTATTGAAACTAATTTGTTTGTCATCACACAAGTAATTTTAAACATCAGACAGTTATTTACAGAGTGATGTTGCTGTTTTAGTTTAGTCACTGTTTGGACATGTTTCTCAGTCCCTAGTAACAGACTTGGTCATGTTTCTCTACCCCTAACTTAATTTAGTAAACTAAATACAATCAATTTTCCTTAGGAATATATAATTCCAGTTAGATCTGTGTGCCTCCTGATGCTAGAGCTATTAGAATTTCTTTACCTCTAGATAGCTTGAGAGTGTACATTTACCCTGAGGTAAAATCTGAGCAATTTGACCTAACACCAAACTAAGGACTATCTACCATATGATTATTCCTCCTTCACAAGGATTATGATGAGGATTTTCTCAGACATCCTTCAGAAGAATCCCTGCCCTCTTTTGGTACTCACTGAATTAGAAGTCTCAGTATCTCTACCCTTCAGTGTATCTTTTCCCAAAGATAACCAATATCCCTATGTGTGGCTGTAAAACTGTGACAAGGGAGCACAGATCAGACCAACCACATCTGTCTGACAATCCCCTCAGAAAGCAAAGCTTTCAGCAAAGAGTACAGAGTTGTTCACTCAACCTCTGCCTCTCCAAAACTCTCCTCCAACTGCCTTTTCTGTTTAAATTAACCACCCACTGATTAGCTGGCACTCTTTCCTCCAGACAAATAGCCAATCTCTCACTCTCTTTTAAGCTTCTATAGTTAACTCTCTATATTCAGGTTGGCTTTGCTTTGTTACGCTTTAGCAAAGTCCTGGAATCCATCACAGTCATTTTCCTTCATTAACACCCCCCCCCCTTCTTTCTTGAGGGATGTATTTAGAGATTGCTTTAGTCAGTGAAACTGTAAAGTAGCTTGAGCTATACTGCCCTTTCATAACCAGGAATGCAAGTAATTGCCTTTGTTACAGATAGCACTGGCAGGGTCTACAAAGGCAGTGCAGTCCAGCAAATTCCACATACCAGCCATACTCGGGCTATGTCAACTCATGTCTCTGTTCTTTTTGAAGTGGGCTTGTGAGTGCAGACATGTGGAAAAGTTATGTCAGAACTAGTCCACTCTTAATTTTTTTTCTGACCTTCCATATCTATTTAAAAAAGCAGATTGGGAATATCAAATAAAAAACCCATGAGATAGGTAGGAAGAAGCACGTAATCCCCTTCCTGCATGGAAATGAAGGCATTACAGATAAACAGAAGGTTATATATCTTTTAAACAGCCACAACTACGAGCTGTTGGCTAAATTTTTAAATGGGGTTATTTTAACTCGTCAGAAATTGTAAAGTTGTAAAGGCTGTTATTATCTTGCTAAGTTAATCTTAAACAATTTATATGCCATTAAAGGTATTCGAAATCGAAATCGACACAAATAAAAAACCCCTGTTGCTTATGATAAATCCATACTTATTCTAGTCGGTCTCCACAGAATGTTCACCAAACACAATTTTAAATTCATCTTTTTCAATTGAAACTCAATTAGTGGTGCAGAAATTCTTTCTTAAGGATATCAGGGTCCTACCCTTGCATTTTTTGGAACTGAATCTTCCTGCCTTATGCTTCGCTGGTCATCACTTGTGACATTCACCTTCACCAGCAATATTACTACTAAACAAAGGCCATTAACATACATATGATCTCTACTTTTAGTGTATATTCCTATTGTGTTTAATTTTTTTTTGTATGCAAGGGTTTTTCCCTACTCAGCACTGACCACACTTTCAGTTCTCCAGTTCTCCACATTTTGTGAATTCTCATTAAACACAACTTTTCTCCCTTTTCAGGAAAAGCAAAGGATATCCCAATGCATAAAGAGTTTCTTGGGTTTTTCCCCTCCATCTTCTTCGCCTTCCCCCACCCACACCATCAGAGTTTCTCCCACTCTTCCACCCATCTCGCTCCCAAGTCACTTTGGGGTGATAAGGCGTTTTAAATGGTTCCTCCAATTGATTTTTAAAAATTCAAGTTAACTGTCTATCAATAGAGCAGTGGATCAGTTGAAATTGACAAGTCTTGGTTTTTTGTGGGAGCACACTTAGGCAACCCTAACACCCAAAGCTTCTTTTCTGCATTTATGTAGCCTTTTACATGCTGCTGCTTTGCCTTGATTGGCACCTGTTCCCAGAGGAGCCAAGATTCACTGTGAACAGTTGCAGAGGAGGAAAAAGCAAGGGCGATCATGTTGCCATCGCCAACAATCACCCTCTGTGCATCAGCCTTCTCCCTTGGACACGCAACACAACAGCACCCACTTCCAGTGGGTGCCTGCAGAGTTGGGGCAGAATATTTGTTTTGCAGCTACAGTCAGCAAACTAGCAATTGCCCAAAGATCCCTAAAAGACAAAATAAAAGTTGGCAGGCAAAGTCACAAAATGGAGGTTGCCTGACAATGAAGGTATGGACTGCCAGCCTGTAAAGCATTTCAGCAACTTTTCTCTAGCATTACCTCTTTGTGTGTATATGTGTGTGAGTGTCTCTGTTACCTGTTGATATCCTCCCTCATTTTGATCTGAGAAAGGCAATTTTTGGATTGATCACTATCTAGAAGAAGCGCTCCCCTGCAAGCTTAACCTCCCCCCTCTCTTAAACGTATGAATAGAGCCCGGTTCACAAATTATACCCCCAAAATGGAGGTTGCATGGCACTGATGAAGGCAGATCAGATTGTGGCATTTCAGGGGAGGGAAACATGAAGAGAGAACATGAGGTGGATCCTGTCGACCCAGCCTCACAGCTGTGCAGCTCGAAAAGATTCAGCACTCAGAAAGGAGCTGGCCTGGCAGGGTTGAAAATGTGGTCAAAAGGGAAAGAATGTGGAGCTGGGTGGTGTCCCCCATTTTTGGCAAGCTCCCCCTTTCTGATCTTTATTTTGTGCACCACAGTGATATTCTCTTGAAGCTATCTAAAAATTATACCCATTATTGTTTACTGTGGCAGTAAGTTCCAGAAGTTAATTATGCATTGTCCCAAAATTACATTCCCCTTTTAGTTTTCTGAATGTTAGTATCTTAGAGCCAAACTATATGTTATGGTGACCACAGCAATAAGAGATTGTGCTATGGGCCCACTCAGCATTGAACTATCATGGCAATATTTACATAGCTAAATTCTCTTTCAAGATGGCATGAGGAGCCATGGATTGAGCCTATGGCTACCATGAAGCCTGGTTTGATCTTTAGGAAAGGGAAGTAAGTTTTTTTCCATCCACACCATGTAAAGATTTATAAACCTTTACCATGTACTCTTCTTTTTTCTATACTGAAATACCCCAAAATCTTTTCTCACAGGAAAGATGCACCACTCCCTTAACCATTGTTGTTATATTTTGTGAACCTTTTCCAGTTTCACAAAATAGTTCTTGACATGTGAAGGCCGGAACAATATACAGCATTCTAAATGTGCCTGCTCCGTAGATAAATTGCAATGTTAATATCAAAAACTGTACTCTACTGGGAAAAGGAGTTCTTATTGAATACAAAAACATACAGGAAAGGTTACATGGCAATTGGCAGCTTTGAGGCTCGTCACTCTTGTGAGGCATCAACTTCCACCAGTTCCAACAGAATCATAAAAATAAGATAAAGAATAAAACAATCTTACTTATAGAGGTTGCCATGAGAATTAGCACACATTTCAGCTGTTTCTGTTTTAACTGCCTCTTCCCTTCAGAGTGAAATCACACTTGGGAGGCATCTTAAGTTGACATCATGTCCAGTGTAATGCTATTTTCCCAACTGGAGTTTACATTGGCTGTTGTTTGTACACCTTCTGATTTAACAATTTATCCATTGTACCGTAATAGGGAGTAAAAAGGTCAGTCAAGAGCAGATGGCTGCAAAACATGAACCATACATTTCTTTTTCTACTTATTCAATAGAAATTTTACCTGAGAAATTGTTTATTTATTTCATCCCACCCCATCTTTTTAATATCAGATCAACTCACAAGGCCAAAACTTTGAAAGAATTTAAGGATATGCATCTCCTCCTGAACAATTAAATTTTGGTCTGCTTCCAAATATCCACTGTAGTGGAACAGGCCTGCTTTGACCTGCAGCCTTTATTCCATCCCTACCCTCTTCCAGGGTTTCCAACTTCTCCTGGAGAGACTTCTCTCCCAATCTCTCTCTCTCTGGTGGCCACTGCAACCAGCTGACTGTTTAAGGAATTGCCTACTAGGAGGATCAGGTTCACTCAGTTTTCTTTCCAAACACTAAGACCTTGCCTCAATGTCTTCCATTTTCCCACACCTGGGCACCACACACCCCTGGACAAACAGCCATTTGCCAACTGCCAGTTTTCCCCCTCCTGATACTCCCTTTTTAAAAACAGTGTATCCAAGACAGTGATGGTCTAGGTCAGGGGTAGGGAACCTGCGGCTCTCCAGATGTTCAGGAACTACAATTCCCATCAGCCCCTACCAGCATGGCCAATTGGCCATGCTGACAGAGGCTGATGGGAATTGTAGTTCCTGAACATCTGGAGAGCCGCAGGTTCCCTACCCCTGGTCTAGGTGATACAGAGAACTGCAGCAGCATCAGAAGTTAAAAGTATTTATTAAAAAGAAAATATTTACAAACATATTTTTGGCAGAGCACCAGATTGAGCAAGGGATACGGAAAAGACAATTTCTCTGTCTATCTTCCTATATGTAACTCATATCTAATTCCAGAAGGGATATCAAAAAGATATTGCTCTCAATTGAGAACTAAAGCAGTTCATGTCTTTGACAGTGTGATCCCACCTTGTAACACTAAACATTCATAACAATTACAGTAAACAACTTCAAATTTGTTCTTTCTTTTTTCATAAGGAGTAACATCTAGAACAACCATAAAATATGTAAAACCATAATTGACATATTACAGTTCAGGCCTGTTTGCTCAAGCAGACCTATTAGGTTTCAATCTCTCTGGTTTCTGTCTAGTCAGGTCCCTTAAAGACTTGCATCTTTGCTCTGCCTTGATGAGTCATCTGTTCTTTCTCTTCAAGAGTTCTAACGCAGCCCTAGAATATTAATATGCAGTTTATAACACAGTTGGAGTCCTTCTGGGATGACCAACCTGCAGTCCAATAATTTCTCATCTTGAAACTGGCAATCCTAGGAAAGAAAAAGGGAAGAAAAGGAAAGGTCTATGGGGGCTTTCACAAAAGGGGAAGAGGAAATAGTGGAGTGAAAAGTAAGATGCCCACTACATCCTTGAGGGCTCCTTGCCATGCAAATGTGCCTGGTTCAATGACAAAAACCATGTAATTAGACCATAGTTTTCCTAGGTAGATGTTGCTGGGGACAGAGAGAGAAAGTTGAACACTGAGGGGCATATAAATGTAGATTGGCTGTTGACAGAAAGGAGGAAAGGAGCCAAGAAAAGGGAAAGACTATTGTGCCTTTCAGAAAATGGAAAGAGGAACTAGTGGAGGAGCGGGAAATTATATGCCTCCCAGTAGTTCTTGCGGGTTCATACTTGTTTATATACTAATAATGAAGTTAGCCAAATTTGTGGATGCTTAAATCCAGATGCTGCAGCAGTGAACAGGTAAGGCAGATCTTTTTGCAAACTTGAACGTTTTTACAAACCCAGGTTTACAGAAAAGTGTGAAATCTTAAAACACATGTATACATACACACATTGTTTATTTTTTTTAAAGCTCAAATGATAAATTGAAGGCTTGTGGCTTTAAAAAATTCCCTCAATGGCTATTGTTAGGCCACTATGGCATTCCAGCCATCAGTTTCTGTGAGTAAAAGCAAGGGGGAGGAGCCAGGGCCCTTGCCAGATCTATTTTGGTCTTTAAGGGTGGACTCATTGGGGCCAGGACTGACTAGAGTTTCCAGCTCCAGTTTGGGAAATCCCTGTGGATGCGGAATCATCTGAGTAGGGCAGGGTTTGGGTAGGAGAGGAACCTCAATGGGATATGATCCCTTGGAGTTCATTTTCCAGGTTTGGACGGGTGGTATAGCTGTGCCAGCAGATTTGCCTTCCCCAGGACACCTGGAGGGGCAGATCCACCAGCAGGAAGCTGTCACAGTCAACCATAGCAGTTGAATGTGAGGCAGACGACCACAGCAGCATTCCTGTGATGATGCCACTGGCAGCGTGGCTGGGGGAGGAGCTGACCCCTGGCCATTGCCTCTGCTATTCCTGCATCCAGGACTTTGCCCTTACACCACCTTTTTGATAGCATGTCCATTAAGCCAAATGGAGGCTTTCTAGCAGCAGTGAGGTTTTTTTTAGTCATTTGTCTGCCCACACTATCAGAAAGCCCTCATTGGAACAGCAGGGCAGAGCAGGCACAGCCTTTGGGATGGGGCTGTCCATGTGTCATCTCTCCAGAACCTTTGTCAACAAAGTTGTTGGGGAGAGGACAGTAAGAAAGAATGGCCAAAAGGGACATATGCACTGTCTCTGATATATATAACTATTAAATGAATTCATGTGCAAGATATTTCAATAGTTGGACTTAGTATGCAGTGAAGAGGAGCTAGGTGTATGAAATCAGAGGACCTCTGTATTCATTGGGGATTGGGTGTTAGGAATTCCTTTCATTTCTATATTTTGGTTACCTTCACTTTCTTCCTGCTGTGGTACTGCTACACAAAAGAGCAAAAGAACTGCCTCACCCACATCTCTAGAGGACAGGCCTGGGTCTGGGTCTGATTTTTCCCTCCCTGAACCTGGCTTCAACAAGCAGACAGAAACTGCTGTTTATGCTTCACCTATACTGTACACTCACTGCAGATTCTGTAAAAAAACATCTGAGAGAGCAACAGCTGACAGGATATAGGGATAGGGAGATTAGTTGGCTGCAGGTGATTATCAATATAGTCTTCCACAGGGCCCAACATGTCTTTCAAGGAGTTTCATTCCAAGTGTCAATTGTTACAAATTTTCTGGGATGTGCTTCTGCTATAATGGCCTAAGAGGTTAGGGACCCTCCCAGTACTCAGAGGGTACAGCTTTCTATACTGAAGGTCAAACATATCTTTCAACCTGCATTTTGCCTCCTGGTCAAATTAAAGGGTTTACATCTTTCACAGTTCATAACAGCAAGTACTTTATCACAGGAAGCAACCACTTGTGGAGCAATGAGGGTCTGAAAGTGAAAAGTGTTCCTGAAAAAAACTCATAACCAAATTAAAAGAGGGAGAATTGATCACAACCCACGAAATGAAATGTTTCAGACAGAGTGAGAGAGGCTGCGGTTAAGGAATCTTCAGCTTAATAAAACGTAACTTCTATAGGATCAATGACACTGTCTCTACTTGATGTAACAAAGGAAGAAATGATTTTATCTGTGTTGTAAAATCATTCTTTTTTGAACAAAATGTCATTGCGAACTGGGAAACAGAAATATTGGAATGCAAAGGCAGCTTGCCACTTGGCTTATGATCTATAACTGTATAAATTCAATTGCTGTGACGAAATGTGCCTTAATGTTCTTGGCAATAAATGTTGGAACAATACAATGATAACTATTTTGGGGCCTATTCTGGTGGCTCATTTGGATGCACAGCAAGGGCTTTGGGTACATGAAGCAGAGTCCAATGACCTGCCCTGGGCTCCAAGGAGGCAGGATAGAAAGCAGATGGCATACTGCACAACTGAACCCACAGGCAGGCTCAGAAGTACTGAATTCTGAGCACTGGGGGAGGAGCTATTTTATATGGAAGGTTGTGCCCTCTGGCCATGCTAAAAGAGCTTAATTTTCCTGGACAAAGGAGAGTCTTGCCTTTCTGGAGATTGACATAAAACTTAAGTATTGAGACATTGGTCTATTGCATTGAGCCCTTGGCTTAAGGGGCTAAACTAGGAGCGCCCAGAAAGGAGGAAGGTAGATGACTAAATCACAACGGTAAAACAATGGCAATGAATCTAAATTATTCTCACTGATAAAACCCCAAAAACCTCACAACAGCCTGATCCATCAGCACCCAGGCAATCGAACTAGAACTGCTACTGAACAAACTGTAGGGCAGTTGGAGTGGAAAGTTTTACGCTTCTGTCAATTCTCTAAGGAACGTGGAGGTCTGATCTCTGCCTCAACCCTTTTGCCATAAACTAAGCCTTTACGAGGTGTCACCCATGTGGATTACTCAGTCCTTAAGAAGTGCAGATCTGGTCCTGAACCTCTTTCTACCTTCAGAGGACATCTTTGCTTCTTCTCTTTGACATCTCTTTGATTCTTCAATTTTTACTAAGATCAGTGGCTTTTTAAAAATGGATATAGATGTATCCACCTTACTGTCAAAGCTACTTCTCTAGCACAGTGAAATCCTAAACAGAACAACATCATCCTAAGCCATTGCCTCCTCAAGATAACTGTTCTCAAGATTGGAGCATCAGTAAGGCAGCCTTATGCTAGTAGGAGTTTGGCAAGTATTTGTGTTTGTTTCTCTTTTGGCCTCTGAATTAGTATAACTTTTAATTTGATTTGTACTAGTTATTTGTCCATCACCTTTCTGGGCATAATGCTTTTATCCAAATAGTGATTGTATACAGGGCAACTTAGGATCATATTTTCTGTCATTGTTTTTATTGATGTTGTTCTAGGACAAAGAAATGACTACCACCAATATGACTACCATCAACATGGCGCCCAGAGCAGTTCATCGATTGGGAAGCCCTGTGAATGACCAGCTGTGTATGCCGTTTGCACTGAGGAGTAGCCGACGGGAGGAGCAGCACCTGGTGACCCACAGATCATGGCAAAGTGGACCTTGCTGTACCAGTTGACAGGGGTCAGTGGCAAGGACCACCATGGGGCAACGAGTGAGAGGAAATGTCCCACAAGCAGCTGCAGGGGCGGTTGCGGTGACAGCAGCAGTGCTGGTGGTGTTGGCAGCGATGATGGCGGCTGAGATTGTCTGGAAAAGACTGGCATTGCCATGCTGGGCTGAGACCCAGAAGCCAGTGGCAGGGGCCTCTGTGCAGCAGCAGATGCCGTCCAGAAGCACCAAGGCAAATATCGAAGGATGAACTGAACAGAGTCGTATTAGGCAGCAGAGGCCGGTGGCAAAGACCTCCACGGGACAGCAAGAGAAGGCGCTGCAACTGAGAGAGGCAGCGCCAACGGAACTGGGTGTGCCTTAAAGGGGATAGACTTCTGCTAAGCTTTGTCGAGCCCTCCTGGACTACATCGTGCTCTTTCTGATTGGGCTGCAGAGGCCTGGCAGGGTTCTCTGTGAAGATATTTGTAAATCTATTCTGTGAGCGGTGGCTGTGGTGCTGGGTGGCGGTTTTGGGGCGGGAGGGTCAGGAAAAATATCTCTGAGTTTTATCTTACAGTCCATTCATGGCTTATTCCCATAGGCAGGGGATCCTATGGTGTTCAAAAGTTTGGGGATGGTAGTCTGTAGTTTTGTAGTTCCTATAATCCTGTAGTTCCTGAAGTCAATGCCCTTTTGGTCTACTCCCCTTTGTAGTTTGTAGTTGTAGCTTTTGCAGTTTAACTCTGTAATCTATCCCTTTTGTAAATCTTGTAGTTTTTTTTCTAGCTTAGGTAGTAGTTAGTTTTATAAGCTTAGAGTAGGTGGTTTCAATTTTTGTAGTCCTTAGTAGTTAATTGCCCTTTCAATGTTTGTAGCCTTTAGTAGTTAGTTGTTCTTTAGTAGTTAGTTGCCCTCTATTGGGGTCCCAAAGGGCATAGTGTTGATTTTGTTTGAGCTAGTAGGTGAGTTAATGGGGATAGGTTGGTAGGGGTGGATTGGATGACATTGTCGGGGCCATTTATTGTTGCCTATGATGTTATATTATTATGTTACATTGTTATGTTTAAGATGAAATAATCTATTATTGTGCTGTTTTGTTATGATGTTATTGTGCTATTGTGTTATGAAATGTTATTATGCTGCTATGCCATGATTACTGATGCTCTTGCTTTTTAATATTTGATATATGGGGATATGTTTATTGATGCTGATGTTTTGCTGTTTTGATATTTATGTTTATGTTTATTCAATTTATATCCCACCCTATTTGCTGTTTTGATATTGGATTAGTGTTTTGATGTTATTTGCTTGTTGTTCGCTACCCTGAGCTCTACAGGAGAGGGCTGGGTATATATCTAACTAGCAGGATACCCGTGCTTCACTGATCCTGGGGTCCCTCCATGAGTCTTCCTATCCTGTGGTAGACCTGTCCCTGCACTTTGAATGTTGGCATGAAATTGCTCTCTTTCATCTCTTGGGCTCCAAAAGAAGTCATTTGGAAGCATCCATTGTATTTCTGGGAAGCAAAAAGAAAGTGTTCTGCCATTGGATGCTGATGAGTGAGAAGGCTGTGAAGAGGTTCAAGGTAGGGTTGAATGGCAGGCAGCTGAACTTTACCGCCACTGCAGCACATTCCTGGGGGCTCATCCCACCACTTCAGAGCATGACACCAAGCACAGGGTGATTGAAGTCCGAGATCAATCACCTTATCTCTACAGTAATCAATATGAGATCCATATTCAAAACCCGACAAATATTTTTAGTCCAAGATTACAATTTGATTTGTAATCCTTTTTTTTATTGTATTTGGCTGTAGTGGTCTGGTTAACATGAGGGTTGTTAGAGGAATATTTTTTCACAGCCTCTCTATGAACTTCAGGGTGACATTCAGCATAGCTCATCACAGCCTGTCTGTGAACTTTGGGGTGACATTCAGCATACTTCATCACAGCCTCTCTATTAACTTCAGGATGACACTCAGCATACCTCATCACAGCCTGTCTGTAAACTTCAGGGTGACATTCAGCATACTTTTCCACAGCCTCTTTATGAACATCTGGGTTCTTTTTCACATATTTTGCAGCAGCTTCCTGCAGTTGTCTTTTTCTAACCGAATCTGTAAATCGCTTTCTGTGTTTAATCCCTCTCCTCCCTTTAGCTGTTTCAACAGAAGGAACAGGTTTGTGTGCGGTGAGGAGGTTGGTGGTAGAATCCAGTTGGGCACCATTGGCTCAATTGTGCTTGTTGTTTGGTGGGCATTATCAGAACTTGTCAATTCGACACATGGAAGTAGAGCATTAAAGTGCCCTTCATTAAAATATCCTGTGAAATGAATCATTTTTACTCCCCGTACTGCATCCTTTAGCTTGGCAAGCAGGTTTTTAGCTGTCACCTTTAGAATGTTCATGCAGATGGCCAGAGTTCAACAGTAACGCAGATGGCCAGAGTTCAACAGTAAATGTGTAATAACTTGAGTAAAACTGAATATTTTGAAAAATCCTTTCTTAGTGAGCATCTAAACCACATAATGAACCAGTGTGCCAAATTTCAACTTTGTAGGTTCGATGGATTTTGAGTTCTTTTGGTGAGTCAGTCAGTGAGTCAGTCAGTGGTATTTCATGTTTATAGATATAGACTAGCAGGGTGCCCACGCTTCGCTACGGGGAGTTGAGAAAAACAGAAGTGCAAACACTCCACCCATAAGAAATGCAAAGAACTCCACCTGTAAGATGGCTGTGGCCAGTAATATCTTGGAGCGTCCTACTTAGAGCCTCGATACCTCCTGTGTGAGCCATGGTGCAGTCATGGTGCTGGAGTCCCGGTCTGAGGCTTCCTGTCCTGTGGTAGACCTGTCTGTGCACTTTGAATGTTGGCATGAAATTGCTCTCTTTCACTTGTCTGTTGTCCTGAGGGTGACATTCAGCATGCTCCGGCACAAGCTGTGTGTGAATTTCGGGGTGACAGTGCGCATGCTTCAGCACAGCCTATGTGTTGAGGAGTGCTGTGTTAGAAGGCAGGTGGTGCAGCAGTGGAGCATGTTCTCCCTTTAGCAGTTTCAGCAGAAGGAACAGGTTCCTACGTGCTGAAGAGCACGGTGTTAGACAGGGCCCCTGTGAATCACTATGTGTTGGTGATCACAGCGTCTGCATGAATTTGTTGAGTCCCCCTGTAGCGGTTGCAGCAGAAGGAACAGGTTGCTGTTGGATAACATGAGCACCCATGGTTCGCTACATGTTGGTGAGAGCGGTGTCTCTGTGAATTTCAGGGTGATAGTCAGCATAGTTCTGTACAGTGTGTTTGTGAACTGAGGGGTGACATGTAGCTTGTTTCCTCACAGTGTGCCTGTGGAGTGGTGGGGTGGGTTTTGCATATTTTGCAGCAGCTTTCTGGCGCTGTCTGTGTGTAATGCAATGTGTAAGTTGCTGTGTGTATTTAAGGCATTGCACCAGTGGATCAAGCATGCCTGTTGTTTGGTGGGCAGTACCACAGCTGGTTGATGGGGATAGTGGAGTTAGAGCAGCAACATGGCCATCACTGAAAAGTCCTGTGACAGGAAGGTGTAGATGTAAATGCGGAGTACCAATCGCTATCGGACTGTTTCCGCACAGGTGGAATACAGCGACCCAGGGATGCTAAAAACAGCATCCCTGAGGAGGGGTTCGCATGGCCACTGCTAATTCATCACAGCAGCAGTGGCCATGCGAGGCCATGCCTCGTAACCCCTGAGCGACGCGAAGCCGCTGTTTCTGAACCTCGCTCCCTGAGCGAGGTTTTTCAGAAACAGCGGCTTCCAACCGCTGCCGTGCAAATGGCAGCAGCTGGAAGGTGCCATTCCCCCCTTTCCCGAACACCTTATTATCCCTCCGACTCCAGAGCTGTCGCGCAGGGCTGGGGGGCGTGTCCCCTGGCCTGGGCGATGTGCCGGAAGGTTGGAGAGACGGTAAGGTGTTCGGGTGACAGCACAGCCTCCACACAGGCTGTGCCATCTTCCCCGCCCCTACCAGGACCGTTCATGCGAACGGTCCCAGGGGGGTGCATTGGCATCATATACGCTGAGGCACCCCCTATGCGTGGCCGTGCAGAAACGGCCTTAGAGTGAGTGACTCTACAGAGAAACTGGGAAGCCAGCTGAAGTGCCTTGGTGTTCAACTATCATCCACGAAATGTTCAGGCAGATTGGCAGAAATGAGTGGGAAAAACAGTAAATAGCTAATATCTTGAGTTGAATTCAATATTTTTGGAAATCCTTTCTTATTGAGTGCCTCGGGCACATTAGGAGCCAGTGTGCCAAATTTCAAGTGCGTAGGTTCAGTGGTTTTTGAGTCCGTAGCAAAGGATATATAAATGCAAACAAGATCAAAAATGTGCTCATCTGAGGGCCTATGTGCTAGTCCCTCTGCTAACTTGTTGCAGATCATAAGTGCATGACACATATATAAATAATTTTGAGAGAGATTGCTGTGCATGTAAAACCTCAAATTCACATATAACACATTCAAAACTATTCTTGATTCAACATCTTTCACTAGTGCATGTTTGAGATTTTGTGCATACAACTTGAAATCACTTGGTATGGTTACATTAGCCTGTAAATGTTAAGTTAAACAGACAAATGCAATACACAGGTGGAACCATGTGCTGTCTTTTCTAACCAGAAAGCTGAGTTTGCAGTATTTCAAGAACCAGGAAATAAAAGCACCTGGTTATAATTTACCATAATTTTCTTTGGCAATATGAAACTGCTAGTCTTGTGATCTTTTATTGCTTTTGAATTCTCTCATTAACTCTTTCAAACTTCTTTTATTGCATTTCTTATAATCTGCACCAATATCTGTTATAGACCATAACAGCAGTTTTATTGTATATGGGAATAGATCTCATCATTTTCTAACAATGCTATAAGCTGGAAAAATATTCCAAGTCAATTTTGTAGAGAATTTATGGTTCAATTTGAGTTATTTATTGCATGATTTTGCTGTCTTCATGTGGATAGTAAATTGCAGTTTGAAGGGGTAATTTTCCCCCTCTGTTCCGTAATTGCTTTGATTTATTGATGATAATCTTTAATCTTTGAAATACCATTTAGTGCCATTTACATTAGTATCATTTAGTATCTTGCAGTTGCAGAACATGGTCACATTATTGATCCAAAAAGGATACTCAAGACAAAGTATACAAATAAGACTGCAACTGTAAAGGAATAAGCCCTGTTGAACTTAGTGGGTTCACATTTGACAAATACACTTAGAATTTGTGCTATCTGAATACCAGATATGTAGCAAAGGATGTGACAGATCACATTGAATAAAGCTCTGGTTATCTACAGTATAAATCCTCAGCCCTTTGCTTTTCATCTACCTACCAACCAACATTATACAGAATCTCTTGTCCTTAGGCTGCCATAAAGTTCCACAAGTTTTCTTTCCTCCTTCTATTGATGGCCCTGCTTTCACTCCAAGCTATAATGAGACAGTGGCTGAGTTGGCTGGAGAGACCAGCAATATAATCATATCCTTGGGAAAGCAGGCCTAGCGGTTCTGGCCTGATGGTCTAGGTTCATTATTACAACCAAATAATGGAAAACAGACACAGATATAGACCACAGTGTGATCAGGAGAGATTAAATGAGATTAATACAAATTTTTTGAAGTTCACACCTCTATATGGCATAATAAATGCAAATTTTAAAAATATGAGCACACAGTTTTATTGCCTTGCAGGTTAAAGATAAAGAATGAATGCAAACTGTGCATCATATTCATGAAAAGGGCTAAAATACAACAAAAACAAGGTAAAAGCAGAACAAATTTAAGGATTGCTGAGGATTGATTCCTGCTTGGGATGACATTTGCAACTGCCTATGTGCTGTTAAGTAAATGTAGGATGGCATAGTCAGAAGTCCAAACCAGACATTCAGAAGTACTTCTATTAGCCCATTGGAATTCATTACTGCAAGATATAATGATGGTCACATGGCCACAAGTAGGCTTTAAACAGGAGTTATACCACTTCACAGACAACATGTCAATTAGTGGCTGTTATCCACAGTGATTAAATGGAAATTCATGTTCAGAAATAGTTACCATGTGAATACTAGTGTTGGAGAGCAATAACAGTCTCTACTTTGCTTGTAGGCCTTCAGGGGACATCTAGTTGGCCACTTTTCATAAATCATGCCATATTAACCACTGGTCTGACATAACAAGGTTGATCTTATTTTCATTTTCATAACCTTGATTTTTTCCCCTGATATCTAATTGTTATTCTGGCAATTTATGACCATCAGGACATTGTGCAAGAGGCTACCTAATACTAAACATGTGCTACTAGGACCAGGTGCAGATATTCTCTAAGTAATCAGTATAAGAATCTTTTGTATTTTTTCTTCATTTGAGTACATCATTTTTCTTTTATAGAAGATTCATTAGTGTCTTTTCCATCCAAAGGTACCTAAACTATAGATCCATAAAACTGCAGTCAGAGTTTTGACTGAAGCAGGTTTTAGGGACCATATCACTTGTTCCATCTACACTGGCTTCCAATGAGCTTCAAGGCTTAAGTGCTGATATTGTCTTTTAAATCTCTGTATGGCTGGGGCCAGGAAACCTTAAGACTGCCTTCTCCTATACATCTCAGTCATCTTCAGCTTCAGTTGCCCCCACCATCTGAAGCTAGTCAATGGGCAGCTTGAGAAAGGGCCTTCATTCTTACTGGCCTTCATTCTAATGCTGTATGTGTATGTGTTTTTAATTCAATTATTTAATCATTCTAAATGTATTTTAATTGCTCAAATGTTTAATTTTTTTAATGTTCACTGCCTTGTGGGCCCTGATTAGGCAGCAGATGGCATAAAATGTTTTAAATAAAGAAAGCAATACATAATGTACCCATGTAAATTTAAATATCTACCCTGATGCATGACCTCCACCCAGTAGCAGTGGTGTACTGCTAATGGGGACATGTGGTATACCATGTCCACAAACGCATGCCGTTCCGTCACGTGGGGGGCACTGGGTGGCAGCCGGGTCCCTACGCCCAGCCTCTCCTGCAGCACAGCAACCCGGCCAGTGCCTGGTAGCTCACCCCATGCTGGGGTGCTGCTCGCCAGCTGAGTTGTTTGCTGCAACTGGAACCCAGCTCCCCCACCCAGGGAGGGATGAAGCTGGCCTGCTCCAGTGTTGTATAGGCCACTTCTAAGTTCCAGTTACTTTTGAAGGCAATTAAATAGATACAAATGATGTTGTTTAGGCTATGATAGGGCTTGCAAACTTACAGTACTGTTAGAAATATGAATAAAGGTTAAAAACCCAAGTAGTTATTTCAAGTAGTTAATCTGTGGTTACACAGTATACACAGATGAGTCAGTGAAGGCATGTATTTTTCAGTTGATTCAGGTTCAGAGTAAGTTGGTACCATTTGATGCAGACTACCAGAAAATCAGAGGGTGAAATCGTTCTGCCCATCTTTTGCATCAAGCTCCTCGAGAGAAACATTTCCATTCAGAAGTATCTCACTCACCCTTGTCTGTTTCACCAAGGCCAATGGGCGTGCTCAGAAATACACCGTGAGCTCTCTTTGCAAAACAAACATTAAGCCTACATATTATGCTCACCTTAACTTTAGATTTTGAAACCGGAAATATCTGAGTAGTATATAGATCATAAGAACAGAGTCATATTTTGTGTTTGGAGAATGCTAAGCTATATTAGTAGGCTTTTATTGGTCTTATTTTAAATTCTACTTTAACAGTAAACAGTAAATTCGACTTTGTCAGCAATAATGTTAACTGAATATATTTTTGTTCATAATGAGATATGGCTATTTCTTATTTCTATCTGAATTAAAAGTGGCCCAATACTGGAGTGTGGATCTATTCACTAGACTTTTTCCTGTTTCTTGTTTCAGTGCTATTATCCAAGAAATTTATTCTTTCTGTGACCTCTGGTTGACTGCCTGGTGTAGATACAACCGCTGACTTCCTAACCCTGACTATTTACAACTATCAGTCCTAACATTTGATAGTTTTATGTAGTATGATGTCCTGTGACCTTTACTGTAGCATAGTGCACACTGATACATTTTACAGTATAGCCAAAGATTTGGACTGTAACTCTCTTTTCTTTCCCTAATGGAGTCACTTTTAAAAACCACTGAAAAATACCAAACCACTACCTTGGTACTGATAAAATCAATGGAATGTCCTTTGGCCATTAACAGCATTGTTAAAGAAAATCTGTTTGCATGATACACTTGATGTAATGATACAATAACACCTGTGATGTCACAGTGAAAACATTTTTTAAAATAAAGAAAATGCACACAGATGTGGCCTACTTGAAAGGTCTGTCTTGCTCAATATGGCATTTCCAAGGAAGGTGAACTAGATGCTATCAAAGTAATCATATGAGACCAGAGGACAGCAGTGACAAAATTCTTAGCTTTTTGAGTATCACAATAGTTAAATGCCCCCTGATTATGAAGGTTCATAGAATGATTCAGCTCAAATCCAGAATAATGCACTTCAAGTACTTTTAAGGAGTCACGTTGTAGCACCATTTCCACACCCTCTTTTCTTCAGGCTGTCTTCAAATTCTGTTAAATCATCACTCTTTAAAACTTGTTCATTCCATCCCCAAAAACATATATAAATTAAAATTGTTTGTTGGGCTGTAATTTAGCAGATATTATAGATATAATTCACCTGTTATGCTTCTGCCTGTGTGACAGTTTATGAATCACTGTTCACACATTTATGGTGTACAATCCTCAGAAAAATAAGACCAGTTCCCTGAGGAAGAGACCTGATGTCACTACTACATTCACCTCCAGAATCATACCTGAAAGCACATAGAGACTTTTCTGTCCCTCAGCTGGTCCCTGTACCTTGTCACTGCTCTTCAGTTAAAGAGTTTTCATACAAATCTCTTGCCAAACCCAGCCTATTTACTTTTCTAAACAGTTTATTTGTTATTAAATATTTTAATCAGTCTCCTCTTTTAAAGGGTTTTCAGTGGGTAATAGGAGGAAACTGAAAGTTAATTTTCACCAAGTTTAAATGAGTACACTGAGCTAATATTTTGCCTCTGCCTCCCACACAGAGATACATTTGGTCTCAAGGATAGTAGGAAGGTTTCCTGAGGAAAGTTAATTTGGATGGAATTAATCATCATGGAAGGCAATATAATTCCATAATGGTTCTTCTACTAATTTATTGGTGCTTGATTGCAACAACAGCGTTGTCTTTGTTTAATGCTGTAAGGCAACATGCCTCAAACTGGGGTTTGTAGACTGGTTTGTAGTATTTCAGAGGGTTTGTAGACTGGTTTGTAGTATTTCAGAGGGTCCATGAGTCACACTGAAATATTTCACCAGAATGGGGACCATCTCAACAGAATGTTTGGTGGACCAACTCACATTTACAGGACTGCCCATTGTCATATGCAGTAGGGATGTGTATTCTGATATAGCCAGTCCAAAAATATATCCAGAAACCTACATATTGGTATTCTGGACCTGAATATACATCAAAGAATTCCAGTCAGTAGTGTTATTTTGATCCCAAATATTCCCTGAAATATTGGGAATATCTGGGATTGGTGTTTTAAAGCACCAGAGTTAATGTGTGCTGTTTGCAGATTTCCCAGGCAACAGGAGGAAGGGTGGAAGGAGGCAGTTTTCACAGTCAAATGGAATCTCATTTAGGGGGAGCCTGCCAGATTGCTTCTGCTGAGGTCCTCTCATTTGTAATTGGTTCAGTTGGGTTTGTGCTGCCACATTTGCCCTGCATTTTGCTTGTTTGACAGTTATGTTAAGCTGGGCTTTCTTCCCTTGCCTTGGTTGGTTTGACTGAGATTTGCTAGTTTGACATTGGATGTGTGGTGCATGCCACAATCATCTGTGGGGTTCTGCTGGGATTCTCTGGTTTGATGTTGGCTATGTTGGGTTTCTTGCTTCTACTTTCATGGGGAGCCTTTGGTCAGTTGGTTACTTGATCTTGTGTGTTTGGCTATTCTTTGCCCCAGAGAAAGCAGGGAATTTTTCCCCATAGGAAACAATAGAAGATGGCTGGGGGCACCTTGTTCAGGAGCCCATAGAACTGGACTTCTTTGTCCAAATCACTTGAAATTTAGGGGTTCTTTAGTAGACAGGCAGTGCCAGTACTGTGACAATTTTGGTGCCATTGGTTTTTAAAAATGCTCCTTCAGACTCCAAGAAAGATCCCCCCACAGAGAATAATGGACCTGAATAATTTTAGAATCCTGAAAAAAGCCTGAATCCGAATATTGAACGTACTGGAGACCAGATTAATATGAAATACTGATACTTGTGCCCTACATGAAATATAGATTTAAAAAACAATATTTTTCCTAGTGTACATCCCTAGTAGACAGCTTCAGGGAATATCCAGGATGTCAGCTGAGACAGCAGTGTTCTGAGTTTTGCAGAGGAAAGAGACCTCCATGGAGTGTGTGGGACTTGATGTGCACGCTTCACAAGTGGCTGGGAGGTAGACCAGAAGGACACATTCACTCTCTATGTAGCAGGTAGCAGCTGAGCTATAAAAATACTGGTGCAGTTAACACTTTTCCCTTCCAATTTCTAAGACAAAGGCCAGCAGTGGTTGAAAACAAGGGAGTGGAAAGAAAATTAGGTCTGTGAAAAAAAACAGAATGGCAGTTCGCAAGTTGCTAAAGTTTAAGAACCACTGCTGTGAAGCATCTTCTAATTCCCACAGTTGATTGTAGTCATGGGATCTGGACCAAGTTGTGAGAACAGGAACCAGGATGCGCAAAATTCTACATAATCCATGCCAAGAGTGAGATGTGAGGTTGACATGAAGATCAGAAGCTGTAAAATTTATTCAGTGCATAGAGGCATAAGAGTAGTTGAAGATGAGCCAAGATTTATAGCCAAAGAGTCCATTTAGAGACAGCTGTTGATTAAAGGAATAGGGGACAGTGCCAGAAGAAGGAAAAACAGGCAAGAACCTTTGAAGGCAAAGATCAGGTATGACTTGCTACATACAGAGTGAAAGAAAATGATGTTAGCAGGCTTTCAGATCCAAGCAAAGTAACAAGGCACGAAACTGCAAGCTGCTTTGGAAATATTAATACTGAGCATGGATCAACAGTGGTCATTTTTCTGCCTTCGGGGTGGACCAGAAGCAGAAGCAGCAGCATGAAGATGAATTGGTGTATTTTGGAGTGAGGTTTCTGGTTCAGCACTTGAAGTTTTTGGCTATAATACTGCATTTGAATTAACTGGTGCCCATGCAACCCCCCAGGCTGTGAAACTGCATTGGCACTAGAAGTCATTGTATTGCATCCTAAACATACATTTGCCAGAATAGCTGTTCATATGATGTTTCTTCGCACTTCTTGTTGGGATTTTCCATTTTCACTAAAGAAAACAGGTCAAGTTATTATAAGATGAGTAAGTACAAACATTACTGTTTAAAATAGTCAGTACTCAAGTCAAGCTTAACCATATTCCTGCATAATTTTTTTAAAAAAATCCATTGCAAAAGATTCTACAGAGCATTTTGCAGGAAAATGTATAAAATAGAAGCAAGCCTTTACAAACTTTACAAACTCAGGTTTGTAGCAATAAAGTATCTGATCTGTAGCCTGTTTATATGAAAGCACCTTTGTTTCTGAAATTTCCACATTAAATACAGAAGAAAATAAAGAAATGAACCTATATGTTGCTGAAATCAACATTCCATTTAATGTTTTGTACTTAAAACTGAAACCACTAGAAGCAAACTAGTATTTAATTAGATGACTCAATCAATAGTGCTAACATAATGTTTTCCTTGTACATATGCGTTAGCTATGTCCTAAATGTGCTATTTGGACAACATGCCAAATTGTCATTTGGAACAGTAGTTACTTGACAGCTGCATTTTTGACAAGGCATTCAAAGAAACACAAACAAACCCCCAAATCTCCTGTGTTTATTGGATCTGTCTTTGAGATTTCACCTGCAGGGCAAATCTGACACTAATGTACATTACAGCCTCCTAGCTGTAGTGTAACGAGGGCTCACTTGCATGAGTGGAAACCTTTGGGGAGAGCCAAAAGTGTGAAAAATATCCATTTGGTTTTATGCTTTTTGACATGCACTGCATAGACATGATGAAATGAAGGATGGCATTTTAAATCAACCATCGAGACTCCTTTCAAGCAAGCTTGTCTGCATTCTTGGCACTCTCACTGTTTTTCTTACAAGATTTACAGGACAAAAGCAATTCAAGAATGATGCCTAGCACGGGATAGCAGTAGATATTTTAATACATTATTCTGGTAATTCTGATACATGATGGATATATATATATATAATGCTCTATCAAACATAAATAATTAAATACAAAATTTTAAGTGCACATTAACATTTGAAGGATTATATTTGGATTATTTTTAGTTTCTCTGCCAGATCTTGCAAATGAAAAAGTTCTGGAAGATCTAATATTCAGCATTTATTTGTAAAAATATGCTGTAATGCTCAGCAATTGAGATCCACTATAGCCCTGCCATGGGATCTGGCATCCCTATGGCAAGTTTTTCTGAATCCTGGAAATATCACATATTGTAACTTACTATGTGAGGTCCCTATGAGTGAGAAACCATTTCTGTGAATTATGTGATGGTTCAGGCTCACAATAAGATCTGTTTGGAAAGACCTGGAAATTAATACCTGCAGTGCAAAAGAGGAGAAAGATTTTTTTAAAAAAAATCCATTCTGAATATTCAGTCTAAAATAGGCATTGATAGACAATATTGTAATTATCTGGTTGTAGATTCAGCTTTGAAGTGCTCTCTCTTATACTTGAAAATAGATTTTATTGCCATAAGCCTGGAACAATGACATTCAGTAGTTTCTCCACTGTGACTTTAACTTCCCTGACTTTGCTTGGCTCTTCTTTATGCAGAAAGAAGTTCCAGCTCTTGATTTGTCCTGTGTCCTGTCTAAATGGGGGCCTCAGACTGCAAAGGAAATTTATCCTCGGCCCACTAGGAATCTCAGTACTCTTTCCAAAGTTTAATTGTTTCCGTTGCATGATTTCTTCCTGTTTTGGTACCCTAGATTATCTTCCTAATGTAGTATCATGAATTCAAGTACATCATCCGGTGTAGCTCTTCATTTAGTCCAAGTTCACTAGGGAAGAACCTCCTACCAGCAGGGAGCTACATATTCCAACATGACTATGAGTCTGTGATGAGCCAGAACACCAACAAACAGAAACAGCCATACATTATTTCCATCGCACTTCTTTATCTGCCTTCAAGGGTGTAATCCCACCTATCACACCCCCATATTACTGCCAAGAGCTGCTAGTATAATTTCAGGAAGAGGAAAGCAAGGAAAAAACTCTTCTAGAATTTCAAAGGGTAGTCAGGTTGGTCTGCCATAGTCTGAGGAAGGGAGCTTTGACTCTCAAACTCTTCTTGGTCTCTAAAATGCGACAAGACTCAAATCTAACTCTTCTAGAATTGTAAGCTGATTTTTTTTTCTGACAGAAACTCTGTGTTTCAGGTATACTTTCCCAAATATAAATGTTAAGTGATCGCGAAACATCACATACGACTCCTTTAGAAAAATCCTTCTGAAGGAAAAGCTTCTTTTACATGCTGTTTAAAAAATCCAGAAGAACAAATATACCTACAAAAGAGAACAGCAAATAAGAACAAAACAATGATGATTCTTCTCATCTTCGAGAAAAGTCCAACCAACAAACAAAAAGCTAGAAGATACCCTATGAGTATTTTTTGGCTTTTTTCAGTAGCTGGCAATTCCTGATCCTAAAAACGGGTTTTTTTAAAAAAAATGCAGCTCTTTCAAGATTGTTTCAGGATTGCCTACTACAACACCTTTAAAAAAACTTATTTTGGTTCATTCTCACAAAGTGCTTTAAAATTTAACCCCTCCCCACATTCTTCTACATTATTTTCTATGGAGAAAATTTCTAGGGCTTGGGGGAGGGGGGGTTCTTAAGGTAGGGACAGCAAATTCTCTGGGAAGGGGGACCCAAGATTAGGTCAGGGGGTCCAATTGTGAACTCCCATTTTTCCTCTATTTGGGGATTGATAAAATTAGCCCTTTTGATCCAATATTTTTCTCTTTTTTTCCTTTTCTTTTTTTTTGCTCAGCCTTAAGGAACATGCTTCACACAATCATCCCAAATACATGCAATCACCATTTTGGCCAATAGTTATTCAACTCTCCTGTATTTTTTTAGGAATGAGCACACTTATGGAGGCATTTAACAACTGTCAGGTCCCCTCCCCCCCCACCCCCCACCCCACTGCAGATTTATAGTCAGGACAGGCAAGGGTTGTACAAACAGGTGGCAGGTTTCAAGTTTTCCAGAATCCTGTTCACATCCTCAGACTGCCCAAACTGAAAGGTTTCTCACACACCTTGACAAATCAGAATTCTGGGACATCCAATCTTATTGCTGCTAATGTGCAGTCCAAATTGGATCAGAAATTTGGATCAAGAAATTTTATCCACAAAGTGCTTAGCAAAATGTTCCCAGTCCACCTATTCTCACTGGCTAGAACCCAATAAACTTCTGGCCACCCAGAAGAGTTATTTAGATCTACACTGTGAGAATGCAATGGTGGCAAAATTATTCCTTCTCCAGAAACTCAGGCAGAGAGATACAGTTGAGCAACAGAATGGGTGGTACACTGACAGAATCTCAATCCTGGCCTTTTCCGCACATATTGCTTAAAACATGTCAAGAACTTTTTCAAAACACACCTTTACCACAGTGTTTGTCTACATTCACCTTCTCCAAATGTTTCCAGGTTCTTCCCTGTGCAGTTAAAGGCACCTGAACGGCAGTGAAGGGAGGAAACTCACACCGTCTTTCCACTTCCAAGCCTCTGCCTCAGACTTTTTTCCATGCATGCACTCTCTTGCTTATCACCTCCTCACCCCACCCCCCAGCATTGACTTCTGAGACCTATGGTAGTCATTCCCATTCCCCAGAGTTATATTATGCAGCATGATGGGCCACCCTTTCACTCCCCAATTTCATTAAAGAGGTCCTGCTGCTTTGATTAATAGGTATGCTAGGAAGACTATTCCTCCTTTCCAACCTCTCTGTCCACATTTGCCCCAAATTTGTGCACAGAGAGCTTGGGAGCTTTGTCTGCAACTGATCAGAAACAGAAACTGACTTGCTCACCTGCTCCCAGCCAAGTATTCACCTCCCCATCGACCAGGCTTATGTTGATGCATCACCAAATATCCTGGGAGGCATACCTGGGAAATATCAACACCTCTTCCCTTCCCCAACCAGTGTCAGGTTAGCCTTTTCATCCACAATTAAATCATGGATGGCTGCCACTTTACTTGTAACAGACCTGACATTTAAAAGCAAGATATTAGAGCACAGCAGGACATTGATATGGTCACTAGCAAGAGTAACACTTTGTTGATGAGTAACACTTTGTTGCAATGTACTAGTTAATATTTATTTGTTGATATTTGAGTCTCTGAAAGTATTTTGTTCATTTGTACTTTACTGCAACCTTTGCACATTCTGTGAACAATTGAAAATGGCCTTTTTCAGAGATATCTTTCCTTTGTGCAGTTTTAGCTTTATGGCCACATTTCTGACACTTTCAGAATACTCAGATCATGTGAAAGCTCAAGAATATACTATATTGAGCTTTTTAGTCTTGCTTGACTCTTGACCTAAATTCTTCCTTAAAACCTTCATTAAATGTGTCCCTTTAAAAAAAAAGTGTGAATGCATAACCTTAGCAGCCTCCAGCCCTTGCAATCTTTTTTACAATGAAAAGAATAATGGTTTTCTTTAAAATAATCACTTCCTTGCAATTGGTGTGATCTGTTGTTTGAAATGATTTGGCCTGCAGATTGTTTAGTGTCTCTCACACCTAAGGGCAGCTCTTATTTGTTCCATGTACTTTGCTGTTTGTTACCAAAAACTCTCATCTTTCAAGGGTCGTGACTCACCTCATAGTGGCCAAGAGGAAGCTCAGTTCAAAATATCCACAAAACAGAGCCCTTGAAAACAGAACTGACCCTTGCTCTGGGGCATTGGCCTCTTTGCTGCTCACGATAGACTCAACTTGCCCTTCCTTCCTTCTCTTCACCATCAACCCAAGACTACCCAGTTAAGTGTGAGTTTTACTATGACAAAAGCTTTTAGGGTGCACTTGATCTGCCTCCAGTAGAGCTACCAGGTCAAGATGGTGACATTTGCTTTCAGATGCCAAGCACTGAATGCATTGCTACACATCTATCTGTCAAGTATTTTATCTTAGAATTCCTGCAACTGAACTCTGTCCTTCAGAGGCTCAAATTTGATGTAACAAGCAGTTGTATATCTTTTCCACTGGATTTTTCTTATACAAAAGAAGCCTTGAAAGACTGTATGTTTTTGGTGCTGTTTTAAGCAAGGTTACACCTTCTAAGTCTGTTGAACTCAATGAAGTTGGAAGGGCGTAACTCCAGCTGCACTGCAAGTGGATCAATGGCAGGGGGTAGGCTATTCACCTCTGGTCAGTTTCCCAATCAAATCCCTGAGCTGCTTTTCCCCACATCCAAGATATCATTTAAGAAGACGATCCTAGAGAAAGTGATGAGCATGTGAATGCTAGATTTGAGTCCAGAAAAGCTCCCTTGGTCAGAGCCAGGCGATGACGATGTGATGTGACTGTCCCATTGTTTAAAGTCACCATTTCCCATGACTGCTTTTTAAAGTCAAGATAAAATAAGAACAGCAATCTGTCACATCTAGTTTGGGCTTTAGCCAGTGCAAGGATCTAACGATATGATACAGTGATGAGGACACCATCAATTCATGCTGAAAATCAGGCTTCCTCCTCATCTCTTTCTTTCTTCTTGAAATAGCTTGCATTTATCAGAAGCCACCATAAGTTTAGGTAAGACCCGCAACTGAAGATAAAGATCTCTCTAACCAATTTATGCTTTTAATAACAGTTTCATCTCCAGGAATTAGCAAGTGAAGTTGGCATGAAAACAAACATTATTTCCTGATACCTGCTGCAGATCAACACACTTCTAAATGTATAGCTCTAAAGACTGCTTTAAAATTTGACATTATCAATTGATCAAGCCAACCAATTGGAGGGTTTATAATGGGTCGAGATTTACCTTTAGATATTTGAGAAAATTATTCTTTTTCCTTTTATTCCATTATCTCATATGTTCCTTAATAGCTTTATTTGCATGTGATACGTGAAATAATAAGTAAAAAGCTAATGAGTGAAATATTAACTTCAGAGAGCTGTTTTCTGCTAAGGAACTGTCACTTACTTGATACTAATTGATACTAAGATTACCACAGTAGAATATGGTATTGGATTGGGTTTTGACTGTTTTTGCACCTGAAATCTCCTGAAAATGCAACTGATCTACAGGCAACAAAGATAAGTTACCCTGGAAAGAATAGCTGCTTTGGCCATTTTATTTATTTATTTTTGAAATTTATATACTGCCCTATATGGAGATCTCAGGGTGGCTTACAAAATTAGAAGCAACAGTAAAAACATCATCATATAAAAACAATAATAAAAACCAAAGTATTACCCATCCACATACCCTCTCCCACCCCAAACTGGCAGCCTTTAGAGGGGGCATCAAGGGGGTCAAAGATGAATAGCAAGGTCTTTGTCAGATGCCAAAAACCTATAAAAGGTTGGTGCCTGGTGAATTTCCATAGGGAAGCTGTTCCATAGTCTGGGGCCAGCTATGAAGAAAGCCCTCCCACATAGTCCCTTATTTTATTTTTATGGCATTATACCCTGTTGAGCTTCCTTGCTCCCCAAATTCCACCCTATGTAGGTTATATCCCCAAATCTCCAGGAATTCCCTAACCTGGAACTGGCAGCTTACATTGGGAATACGCCTTAACTGCTTAAAAATAGACATTGAACAAGGACTGTTTTTAAAATACATATTATAAATAAGTTTCCACATTAATTTTTCCCCAAAACCAAAACACCAATTCTTGAATAGATAAATAAAAATTAAAGTTGTATATTTTACTAGCATGTGGAGCTTTGTTTCTCAAGATAATTTCCAGGTTAGTTTGACTGAAAGTACAAAACTTTCCAAAGGAAATATTTTCACTAACAGTTCTTTAGTAGTTTGCAAAAATGTCCAGGGTTATATTTCATTCAGATATACTGACTGTGTTCCAGCTTCAGGAATTAACACAGTTTTTTTGCTCGTACTGAACATTTTCTCAAAAATTAGGCAGGCTGGAATGTGTAATACCTATAACGTAGATTAATTCACTAAAGTATTGGAACATTGTGAGTTAAGTATGATAAACATGTGTATCCTCCAAGCAATTACTCCATGACTTTAATGTACTTGAAGGGTGTGACTGGAATTGCACAGTGAGGGTCTGACTGAGGGAAAATGGCTAAACTTGAGCTGAGCATTACAGAGGTAGCCTGTAGTTTCCCCCTTCCCCTCATAAATTACTCTATTGTGTGTACCATATTATGTTTTAAAACATTTAGAGCAAACTTGAAACAGGATCATTACAGCGGGGATCTTCAACCTTTAATAAATGCCCAAACCTCTTTCAAAGTCATCAACCCAAGAAAAATCACACAACAAATATTCTGAGAGCTAAGATGGACCTTAGAAACTTAATCCACTGTGTCTTTTACATCCAAATGCAAACCTCCTTCATTCAGTACATCATTCCTGTGTAAGTTATAATTCCTACTGACACTTTTTAAGGTAGTTCCTGCCCCCAAACCCTCCTCCAAGATACAGCTAATGAACCCTTATACTCACTCAATACGCAGGGCTGGAGCAAGGGGGGACTACACCCAGAGCATGTGTGCTCCCTGCACCCCTGACACATCCCCACCCACCCTGCCATACCCCAGAATGCTCCCACCATGCCCCAGAATGCCCACAGCACATACACACACCAACATGCGCCCAGTGCATCATCCACCTCCCCGTCCCCCTGGCACTATGCCACTGTTTCTATTTCTGTTATGTTTCCTTTGACACTGCACTATTCTTTTTTCCAGTCTAAGAGAAATCATCATCAGGAATACCAAACAAACACTTTCTTTGTCTAGCACCTGAAGGCCAATAGCCATTGACCCCAGCAGGCCAACCACACTTCAGATCAGACCCTCTGAAGAAGATTTTAACCTCTAGAAACATTTACATGGAAGAAACCAATGGTGGGATTCCGCAGGTTCACACCACTTTGGCAGAACCGGTTGTTAAAATGGTGCTTGTAAACAACCAGTTGTTAAATTATTTGAATCTCACCACTGGACTTGGTTGTTAAATTATTTGAATCCCACCACTGGAAGAAACCCTAGGAGTTACTCTGTTGGACTGTGATGTGTTGAACCCCTTCTGCTAGTCAAAGTTCCTGTTTGAAGTTTACATTTATGCTAAAGCCCACCATTGACAGTTTCATAAGATTTCTGCAATTATAGCACTGATTTCCATAGCAGAATAGTTGTGGTTCAAATCTGTTGAATATAGGATGTGGAATATAGGATGCAATGTAGGGAACCATATACACTCCTTACATTGTGCAATGTTGTTGATCAAGCATGGAATGAATGCACAGTCCAGCCCTGCCTTTGTTGTATCAGGGACATAGAATGCTGACCATGTTAGCAAACATTTTGCCCATATTCACTTAAAATGAACTTTTGAAAAGGTACAATTTTTTATTTCATTGTTTTCACTCCATTTATAGCAAAACAATTTATGTAGAATAGAATAAAACTAGGTTTTGCTTCAGAATCTCCAGCCAGTGAGGCCACACACAGGTAAGGTATGCATGCGGCATTCTCATATTCCTTGAAGTACTATTAACGGTTTTAAAGGGAAAGGTAGAAGTACAGGAAGGTGGTTATTTCCTTTAAACCAGTAGCAAGTAGTATAACATGCAGATGTTTAATGGCGCAACTGCGTGAGACCTTAAATACCAGGGAACTGATGTTAGGTTTGTAACCAAGAACCCACTATAAATCTAAATTTCATCCAGTAAAATACAATGAACCCTATCAGGAAATTAATATTATGAGGAACTGCTGAGTTTACTATACAAAGGATATAATCGAAACTCCACAAAAAAAACAACACATTCATGTGTGGCGCTGAAATTATCTAACATAGAAGCATTTTGTCTTTTATATGTGTGGTTACAGATGAGAGTGTTTCAATCCCAAGAACCCACATATAGTTTTGCCAATAGATGAAAGCATTTTTGAAGCTCTGAAAGCTGAAGAGCTTTATAATTTTAAAATAATTTTAATTACCCAATTAATGTTTTATGTTTCATTATCCGAAAGGGCTGCAAACACAAGCTCGTATGAATACCAGGAATTCCAGCTACCATAAGTTATGAAATAATATGTACATGATTCTTGTGGAGAAAGTCTCAGTTCACCTAAATGCCAATAGCAAACTCTTTAATAGTTTGATGTGCCAAAAGTTACTCTCAAGATGCACAATGTAAGCATTTTTATTAAGTCTATGTTCTTTTCTTAAAGAAATTTTTATGTATTTGGAAGAGCCTCTTTTCTGTTTGTTGCATGTACAAGCTGCCCACTGAAAACAAAATTCTATAGATTGATTTTAGCAGCCAAGGACCAAACAGAAATCAGAAGCACTAGCCCAGATTCAAGCCTGGTGTTCCCAATTCAAGTAGGTATACCCATTAACTGCAACATCCATTTAAAGGTTTTCCAGATCCCTACTGGGAGTGGTAGATTTCCTGCCCTTGGCTGCTTCAACTGGTGGAAGAAAAATAAACGATCTCTGACAAAATGATAGCATTACATAATTTGCAGAGAAAAGCCAAAGGTGACCATGCCTGTTTAGGAATCACTGCAAACTCTATGATAGCAGTCCTGACAATTCCTAGAAAGGCATGGCATCACTTCTGGATTTCCCTGGAAGAGAAATAATGCTATCTTGTTCCCAATTCCCTTAAACTCCTGCTGCTGAGTGGTAGCCCTATACATGTATCATGTAAGAAAATGGTTGACGCAGGATGATAAAAAAAATGCCTGGCCCAATTCTACTTTGCAGAGGAAGGGTACCAACAGTTCTTGTGACTGCTGCTGCTGCTGCTGTACTTTTTAAATTGTGATGGATAGTCTCAGATGAAAAAGGCAAAACTAATGCAATTAGTTAACAAGGTCAGGCTGTAAAATTTTACCCTTAACAGTCAAATAGCAGTGCATGCTCTTGGGATATACTTGAAGCTGATTTTCCAGACAACAGGCCACACTCTGACGTCCTTATTAACTGGAAATTAGGAGGTCATGAAAACCAGCACTGTGTAAATCAAAAGTTCCTGATTCAAAATCAGGTTTGGTTCTGAAGCCAGTAGGTGGCCTAAGGCTAGCCACTATCTCACCACTGACCATCTGTAATATGAAGATAATAATATTGACCTACTTTACTGGGTTGTTTCTAGGATTAAGAAGTCCTTTGAACACCCTAAAGTGCTATATAAATATGATGTGTTTTGATAGGGATGGTATTTATAATTTCAGTTCCAAATAGTTAAAAGAACATTCACAGTGAACAAGAAAATTAGGGAAAATGTGAGTAGTTAAGAGAGGGTAGCACTAACATTGGTGCAATTTCTATAGCCTGAGATGAACTGAAGGCCCAGTTAGTGTCGAACTTGGTCAAGAACAAGAAGAGTTTATTTCCTGTACTGGCTCTGCCAGTCTCAGCATGGGTGGCCTCTGGAAAGTTAATAAAACATGTTTTTGTACTGCAGTTCATCTCCTACCTTGATACGACCATGCATGTATTTGCACGTTATTCTAAAATTGCATTGTACTAGGTGAAGAGTATCTATAGCACAAAGTTTTCAAATAATCATAAGTGAAGTTTATAAGTAAATCTGTCTGTCTATAGGATAAACATTTTTTAAAAAATGTATACATCTATAAATGTACCTTAGTAGGGACCATGCTTGCAATTTTATAAAATAAATACCAAGACACCCCCTCTCCCTGCCATCAATCACTTCACACTAGTTTTTGTAACCTTCTGTTAAATACAATAACAAAATTTACAGCTTGTTTAGATCCAAGGAGACATGAATAATTCCTTTTACATGGGAATTCAAGCACTAAAGACTAACCGCAATAACCAATGTTCAACAATCTGATATATGTACATGAGAATTTCTGTACCAGATTTCCCCTTCCCTTTCAGTTACCATTCCTATTATAAGCAGTAAAAATCAAGCCCCTTGCTATATCCTCAACTTAAAGAAAAAAGGGGGTAGGGTAGTAGAGATGTAATTAGCAATATCAAAAAACAGGAGGAGGAGGAGGACTTGGGATTTATACCCCACCTTTATTTCTTGTAAGGAGTCTCAAAGCAGCTGACAAACTCCCTCCCTCTCTTCCCTTCCTATCAACAGACACACTGTGAGGTAGGTGGGATTGAGAGCATTCTGTGAGAACTGGGACTAGCCCAAGGTCACCCAGCAGACTTCATATTAGTAGCAGGGAAACAAATCTGGTTCACCAGATAAGAGTCTACCACTCATGTGGAGGAGTGGGAAATAAGTACACACAGATGAATCTACTGTTATACAATAAATCAAATCTAACAATCATGTCTTGTTCATTTCCAGTTGTAAACATAATTCATAAATCATCATGTATACTAACTGTGCATCAAATTTCATAATCACTATCTTCAAGCAAAAATTCAAATGTTTACACTGTCCAACATTTTTTATTTACTGATTCCAAATCCAATTATATGGTAACTATATCTTATTAACCCTCTCCTCCTCCCTCCCCTCCCCTCCTCTTTCCTTGCATGCCACCCCTCCCTCCCCTCCCTCTACCTCTGCTAGGGTGGGTGGGCCATGTCCAGATGCTGGGCCCCCTCCCACTCCCTTCCCTCCCCTCCCTCACTCCCTTTCCCTTGCATGCCACCCCTCCCTCCCCTCCCACTACCTCTGTTAGGGTGGGTGGGCCATGTCCAGATGCTGGGCCCCCTCCCTCCCATCCCTTGCATGCCACCCCTCACTCACTCCTCTCCCCTCCCTCATTATAGCCCTACTACTATGTTCACAAGAGTATTGAAAATTATTCTATTTTCTTGTTTATTTACTAATTTATTTGAGCTTTTATATTTCACCTACACACGAATAACTTTTAAAGCTTGCAAACTTCTTATCACTGGAACAAATTGAGTGATAAAAGCTAAGTACACCAAATTTCAATATTTAATTAGGCAAACAGCTAAGGTTGCACCAAGTCTGGTGGACTAGTTTGCAAATCTAGCTCATGCGCCAACCATAATAAGCAAAAACTGACCTTCTACTAATACGCCAAGGTATACAGGTTTCCATTCAATATTTTATATGGTTCTACATTACCCTTGCCCATACATAAACAAATGTGATTCCAAACATGAGGAACATTACATTCAAATTATTGAACTGGGCAGGTAACTTTGTGGCCTTCAGATTCAAGTTTTTGTGTTCTATTGACCAATCAAAACTGGTGCCATCTGAGGCTTAAGAGTTGTAATTTTTTTTCACTCACGTATAATTAATTTGTTGATCTATCCTGTGAGTACGTGAGGAGTGCCACTGTAAAATTCCATATTTACTTATCACTTCTTATTTGCACTTGTTACATTAGTCATATACCAAAGTCAGGCAACTACTGCATCAAGTTCTATATTAACATATTGTAACTGAAGTTTAATTTAGAACAAGAAGAGTTTGGATTTTTACCCCACCTTTCTCTCCAATAAGCAGACTCAAGGTAGCTTACAAGCTCCTTTCTCTTCCTCTCCCCACAACAGACTCCTTGTGAGGTAGGTGGGGTTGAGAGAGTTCCGAAGAACTGTGACTAGCCAAAGGTCACCCAGCAGGAATGTAGGAGTGTGGAAACACATCTGGTTCACCAGATAAGCCTCTGTCACTCAGGTGGAGGAGTGGAAAATCAGACCCGGTTCTCCAGATTAGAATCCAGCTGCTCTTAACCACTATTCCATTCTGGCCCTCATACAGCAGATGAAACAAAGACCTTTCAAAGGGAGACCTGTGGCACCAGGTTTCATATGAGCACAAAATCACAGTGCCAGAGGAACCACCATTTTGGTGACTGAAGAGACCAAATTATTCTTCTTTAAAGAAAAATGTGTATCTTAAAGAATAAAGAATACAGAAAAATACTACAGCATTTCAGAAAGGAAAAAAAATCAAATATGACAAGTGCATATCCTCTTTCCCTAGATGATCTAAAATGTATCTCTATGATGTTAAAGAGATAGGGAGACATTACTTCAGAATTCCACATTTGTTTTAGACTGGTTCGTCATCTCTCTTCAGACGATGTGCCTGTGTGGCTCCTAATATCTAAAGCATACTGCTGTCTACATATGTCTCCATCTGAATGCCTCCAAAATGTCTGCATCCCCCTTAAAGAACACTCCTGTTTGGTCATAATTGCTTATTATTTATTTATTTATTTATTTTATTCAATTTGGTATACCGCTTCATCCCCGAAGGGCTCTGGGCGGTGTACAACATCAACATAAAATACAATAATGAAAGGGCGAGTAAATAACAACTAATAAATAATACCTAACATTAAGAACTCAGCCCCATAAACTCTAAAATTATTGATTTAATTTAAAACAGCAATTGCTAAATAAAATTGGCGTCCTGCAAACCCTTACTCAAAAAATCCTCCTAACAAGGGAAAAAGGAAGAGGGGGGCACAGTGGGTCCCAGAGATGTAAAGGGACCCTCACAAGAGAACAGAGGGGGGAGGCACAGTTCAGCAATTGGTCTCTCCAAAGGCCCGGTGGAACAGCTCAGTCTTACAGGCCCTGAGGAAATCGCCGAGATCCCGCAGGGCCCGGACAGCTGGAGGGAGAGTGTTCCACCAGGCAGGGGGCAGAGCCGTAAAGACCCTGGCCCGGGTGGAGGCCAGTCGCATCATCAAGGGGCCAGGGACTTCCAGTAGATTGGCCTCTGCTAAACGCAGAGGGCGAGTAGGGACATATGGGGTAATGCGGTCCCGAAGGTACGAAGGTCCCAGGCCGTGTAAGGCCTTGAAGGTCAACACCCACACCTTGAAAATGATTTGGAATTCAACTGGAAGCCAATGCAGGTGGCGCAGCACAGGCTGAATGTGATCTCGAAAGGCGCCCCCTGTAAGCAGGCGAGCCACCGCATGTTCAACCAATTTTAACTTCCAGATCAGACGCAAGTGAAGGCCCACGTAGAGCGAGTTACAATAGTCTAACCTGGAGGTGACCGTTGCATGGATCACAGTGGCTAGGTCCACATGGGAGAGGAAGGGAGCCAACTGCCGGGCCTGATGAAGATGGAAAAAAGCAGTCTGGGTTATATGGGCCACCTGGGTCTCCATTGAAAGAGACGAATCCAGGTGGACCCCCAGACTGCGAATGGAGGAGGTCGGCGCCAATGAGACCCCCTCCCACTCCGGTGGCTGGAAGTTCCCAACCTCCCCCTCACGACCAAGCCAGAGGATCTCCGTCTTCAATGGATTAAGCTTTAACCTGCTCTGCTTCAACCAACCAGTGACCGCCTCCAAACAATGCTGTAGAGCCGTAGGGGCGGTGGCTTCTCCCCCCTCCATCAACAGAATGAGCTGAGTGTCATCAGCATACTGGTGACAGATCAGCCCAAAGCTCCATACCAACTGAGCAAGGGGTCGCATATAGATGTTAAATAATAGTGGGGATAACAGTGCCCCCTGAGGTACCCGGCACTTCCGGGAAGCTTGATCCCCACACCACACTTGCTGATTCCGACCCCGGAGGAACGAGACGATCCACTGAAGGACAACGCCCCGAACCCTGGAGGCGGACAGGCAGTGGGTCAAAAGATCATGGTCAACCATATCAAACGCTATGGTGAGATCTAATAACACCAGCAGCGCCGATCCACCTCGGTCAAGTTGCATACGGAGCATATCTGTGACAGCAACGAGAACAGTCTCCGTCCCATGCCCAGCACGGAAGCCGAACTGGAAGGGATCGAAAGCTGATGTGTCATCCAGGAAACCCTGAAGCTGCTCCAACACCACTCTCTCAATTACCTTCCCCAGGAACGAAAGATTCGAAATGGGAGGTAATTGGCCAGATCTCCAGGATCTAACGATGGTCTTTTCAAGAGTGGCCGGACCACCACCTCCTTCAACCCACCCTTACTTTCACAGACCTCTTCCTCTTCCCTTTGTCTTCTCAGATTGCCTGCATAACCACACTAATTACTTTATTGCCCACTTCTTCAGCTTGGAAACTAGCTGTCTCTTTTGACCAGGAAACCTGTAAAGGTAGTTTGAACCTGGAATGTAAAATCAACAGTTGCAAAGCAAGGTGGAATACTTACGTTTATTCTTGGGTGAAGATTCTTTAAAAGGTAAAGGTGGAAAATGACCAATGAGTGCATTGTCTTTGCACATATAGAGTTTGAAAAAAAAATGGATGTAAACCAGATTAGCAGTCATTGCAGCTTGAACAGACTAGATGATCAACTCATATCTGATCAGCTCCTTTGTGCATGGTAGGATTGACTGTTGAACATGTTTGCATCAAAATGTGCAGTATCCCCATCTGAAACATAAACCTCTTACTGGCTCCTTAGTGTAGGCAAAGGAGGGTATGTGTATAGAGTTCACAGAGCTATTTGAACATAATTACATGTTTCTTAAGTTTCCCACTGTGCTCAGCCAAAATCTGAGCCTATTTCCTATTCTTCCATCTTATTAGTGCAAGGCTGGATTAGTAAAAAAAGACACAGAATCCAAGGTTCTAGCCAACAGCTTAAGTGGTTTATATGACAGGCAGCCCAATCCACCATCTAAGGCTTCTGGGGATGGTGCTGCAGCCACACCATTCCAGTGCCTCCAGAGGACTCTCTGGTGGTGCAGGGAGGCAGGGAAAATGGGAAAAAGTAACCATAAACCCCTCTATAGGGCTAAATTGAGTCAGTCAAGCCTTGGGCCACACATACCTGACAGCAAAGCTCAGATGGAAACCGACTAACATCAACTCCACCCCTAAGAATGCTTTGGGTCACCCTCTCCACTATGCTGGCACCTGATTGGATACCCGTGATCATCCATGGTGGACCAAACTTCTGGCTTTTGCCACTGTGAAGCTGAGTGGTGACCAGCTGTCAGTGCCTTTGCTGCCCCTGCTGGCATGGGTGCCCTTTGTGCTGGCGGAAGTGGAAAACACAGCAGCACAGGCCCAAGCTGGCTCCACTAGTCAATTCACAATTCACCAATAGGATTGTGCTCATAAATATAAAAGAATGGGTAAAGGAATATACGGAAGGGTAAAGAAGGATCATGCACATACGGAAGGGTAAAGAAGGATCATGCACAGCAAATGAATATAGTGACCAGGCATCCCACTTTTGGCGGGACCCATCCGCTTTTTAACAATTTCTCCCGCGTCCCTCCGCCTTGTAAAAAAGTCCCGATTTTTGCTGGCTCTCCTTGGCTGTCTCGTGCTGGTGACGGTGACAGGGGGTGTCCAACGCACCGGGCTCACGGCTGTGGGTCACGTCGGGGGCGCAAAATTCTCCCCGGCCCCTCTCCCTTCCCCCTCGTCAGTCTGCTGCTCAGCTGTGGCCTCCGGCTCCTCCGCATCTCCCAAAGAAGCCAAAGCAGCCAGCCCGGCAGCCAGGCCAGAGCAATCAACGGTGAGAGCCCTGAGCAGCCCTAAGCAAAAGGAGCAATTGACTGCTCAACTCCCCTTCCCCCTCCCTCCAGAGACTTGGAGCCTGACGACTCACTCCAGTCTCCACAGCTAGCCTAGCAAGCCCAGGAGTCGGGACTTTTTGTGGGCTGGGATCTCTGCTCTGGTTTTCCTTCGGCTGCTTTGCTCACTGGTGGATGGAAGGAGAGGGAGAGAACTTCCTCACGATCTCCCCAACGAGGTGAGGGGGGGTAAGAAAGATTGGGAGTTGAGAGGAGGGGGGGTGTATTGAAATTCATGGGTGCTTTGTGTTGTTTGCTGGGGAAAAAAACAGTTTCGTTTTCTCTTAGCTCATCATGCAACGGCCCTTTTCCAATCTTAATTGGAATTGCGGTGTCTTTCAATGGCAATTCATAGGTGATGAACTTGAGCTGCTAAAACAATTCCCCTTCTCGTTTCTGTTGTTCTAAACCAAGGTCTCTGTTATGGTATTCTGGAAGATGCTGGTTGAATAGTGTGTGGGGGGGGGAGGGGGACTTTGGATTATTGCTAGTATTAAATGTTAGCTTAGCAGAGACTCTCAGTTCTTGCTTTTTTGCTTTTATGGTGCCTGACCCAGTTCAGTGAAGGCTTCTGAGCTTATGAAGAGTTTCCATTATTATTCTCAGAACACTAGAACCAGGGGGGCATCCATTGAAAATGCTTAGGAGAAGAATTAGGACTAAGCTCCAAGGAAATATTTTTCACGCAACCTGCGTGATTAGTGTTTTGGAATATGATGATGCCACAGCAGGTGGTGATGGCTGCTAACCTGTGGATAGCTTTAAAAAAAGGGCTTGGACAGATTTATGGAGGAGAAGTTTCCATCTATAGGCTACCAATCTTGATCCTCCTTGATCTATGAGATTGCAAGCGCCATAGCAGACCAGGTGCTCAGTGAGCAGCAGCAGCAGAAGGCCCTTGCCACATCCTGCATGTGAGGCTCCCAAAAAAGGCACCTGGTGGAGCGGCTGGAGTGCCAGATGGTCTCTGGTTTCTTCCAGCCCAGGCTCTTTTCTTATGTTTTACTGACTGTTGCACTGAGAGACTTTAGCAATTAGTCCCCCTTCCAGTTTGTTGAAATAAGCTAGCCATACCTGAATGGTGGCTGTCCCCTTCTCAAGGCTACCCTGAGCTACATTTCCAGTTAGGCTTGAGTTTTGGAACAGGGCTTTTTTCCTTCAAAAAATAAGACTTTTTGGGATTTTTTTTTTCTGTGTGGAATCTGGCCAGTTGGCCTGTATATTTAAGCATCAGTTTAGCATCAATTCCACCCCACAGCCCCCCACCACAAAAGAGATTCTTTGTGTTTTTCCATAGCTGATCTGGGAGGGGACTCAGTTCTTTGGAAGCCTGCTCAATGCCAGCACCAGGCCACCAGCCTTGGAATCTGGCCAGTTGGCCTGTATATCAGTTAAGCATCCAGTTTAGAAATCTCTTAGTGCCCCAGCTTTCTCCTGTGCATAAGTTTCTGAGAACTCCTGTCCTTTATGTGGCTTCCAAAAAGGCCAGAAACTTTTAAACGTGACAGGAAACCTTCAGGGCTTCACTTTTTTGTCTACTAAGAAGACAAAGAAAGATGTCAATGCAATCTGCTTATTGTAGTTGTGTGTAGCCTGGAGGAGAGAAGGTACATCGGTAGGTAGAAAGTTAAAGACCAGGAATCTCCAAGATAGTATTCTCCAGAACTGCCTATCAGTTCCATGCACAGATCCACTGAGCAGGCAAGAAATTAGGGGGGGGCTCAATGCATGATGAGGAAGTGATGCAAGAAGGAATGCCTTAGATTTGAGTAGGCACTGGGGAGCAGTGGCATAGCCACCAGGGGGGCGGAAAAGGGTCGTAAGGATGCACTGACGCATGCCTGAAGGGGCTGCCCAAACCTCAAAAATGCATTTTAAAAATATTTTAGTGTTTTTACTTTGTCGGCCTGCAGGGGGCGCAATGTTTAGACTAGTGCAGGGGTAGGGAACCTGCGGCTCTCCAGATGTTCAGGAACTACAATTCCCATCAGCCTCTGTCAGCATGGCCAATTGGCCATGCTGGTAGGGGCTGATGGGAATTGTAGTTCCTGAACATCTGGAGAGCCGCAGATTCCCTACCCCTGGACTAGCGGCACCAAAATTTCAGGTTATCATCAGGTGACATTCCTGATGATATCAGCCAGGTTTGGTGAAGTTTTGTTCAGGGGGTCCAAAGTTATGGACCCCCAAAAGGGGTGCCACCATTCCCCATTGTTTCCAATGGGAGCTAATAGTAGATGGGGCTTCCCTTTGAGGGTCTACATAACTTTGGACCCCTGAATAAACTTCACCAAACCTGGGTGGTATCATCAGGATAGACTCTTGCTGATACCAGCCAGGTTTGGTGAAGTATGGTTTATGGTTTACTATTAGCTCCCATTGGAAACAATGGGGAATGGGAGAAACCCTTTTGGGGGTCCATAACTTTGGATTCCCTGAACCAAACTTCACTAAACCTTGGGTGAGTATCATCAGGATAGTCTCCTGAAAAGTAGCCTGAAATTTTGGGTACTGCTTAACCATTGCTACCCCTGGACAAGGCACACCTCAATTTCCCCCAGATATTGGTCCCTTCTGGTCCCTTCCGAGTGGATTTAAAGGGAGAATCTGGGCTCCCTAGATTTAAAAAAATGAAAGTATTGTTGAAGGCTTTCACAGATGGATTCAACTGGTTGTCGTGGAAGCTGTTCTGGCCGCGTTAATGTCAGTAGTTTGGTAGATCTTGTTCCTAATGTGCTCTTCACCTTGCATCTGTGGCTGGCATCTTCAGAGGCGTATCACAGAGAGTGAGTCTGTAATAAAGAGAAGTCTGGACACAGTGTATAACAGACTTCTCTCTGTGATACACCTCTGGAAAAAGAAGCCAGCCACAGATGCAGGTGAAACATTAGGAAATCGAAGATCTACCAGAACAGTCGCACTTGGCCTGGAAAAAAACACACAACAACCAACATTGAAAGTGATGCTGTTTGGGGGGGGGGGGTGAATCTACCCTGAAACCGCATCATTTTCAATGTTGTTTAAACTAGGGGGCCCAGATTCTCCCTTTAAGGTGGATTTAAAAGGAGAATCTGGGCTCTCTAGTCTAAACAACATTGATAAAAGTGGGATGCTGTTCTCAGGGTGGATTCCTTCCACCCACCCACCCCCAAACAGCATCACTTTCAAGATTGTTACAACTAGGAAGCCCAGATTTGCGAGTTGGGGCATGTGTTCAGATTTGTGAGGTTGCGGCGTACGTTCTATAATGTGATTGTGACTTTGAGATGACACGGTGCAAAAAAATTGTTCTTTGCAGTCGTGAGTGGGGAGAGGGCTGACCTTTGGTCTTGGGGAAGCTTAGATCCACAGGGTGGGGGGCACAAAACTCAGATTTTGCACCGGGCTCCATTTCCCCTAGCTACACCTCTGCGCCCAAGAAAGGGCTTTAACGAGGTTACGGGAGTGATGTTAGAGGGCTGCAGCTCTGCTGAGTTAAGGTATTTGAAAAAAAAGGATCTGAAGCACCTTTTTTTATCGTCCATTCGGGTTAAACGGAAAGGCGTGCCTCGGGGTATCGGGTCCCTTGACATGTCTTGTGCCTGAGAGCCTGGGTAGGTCTGGCGGCGGGTCGCAAAGGTCAATGGTGTCCCACTTTACCAGTGTTAAAATCTGGTCACCTTACAAATGAAGCAACTGAGAAGCTAATAGCTATAGGGTAGCAAAGGAATAAAAGTATACAGCTAGATGGAAATGAAATGGATTTGTATTTCTGGCTTCACTTCCATGAACAAGTTTTGTCCAAACTAATTTAATACTAAGAAACAATCCTAAGCAGGTTTACTCAGAATTAAAGCACATTTTATTCAGTTTGGCTTATTCTCCAGCAACCATTCTGAGGATTATATCCCAAATTTCTAAAATCCTTCTAGATCTGAATCCAGTAGAACCATATAATCCAACAAGATATTGGTATATAGCTTTGGAGAGTCAAACTGCCCCCTTCATCAGATTCTTCTGGACCTATAAAGCTGAGGATTCCAAAGGCAACAGTAAAGGCTTAGGATTTAGAATGACACCAATGGATCTTCAGCCCAGGAACCCTAGCTGTTTGATTAGACACATTTAACTCAGAATGTACACCTCAAATATTTTCATTTTTGTTTTGTTTCAGTTTTTCAGGCATGGTTACAGTTATCCTGAAATTTCAGTCACAGGGAGGGAGCGCAGCAGAATCTCCAATGCTGCTGTGGCCCTTTTAATGTTAAAGTTACACAGTTGTCAGTGGGCCTACACTTTGGAGGACAGGTGTACCATCTATTGAAAGAGTGGCAGTAGTGCCTGTGGATTCAATAGGCATAGTTGTAACACATTTAGATTACTCTTTAAAATTCAGAAACTTATAGACTTTTAATTCAAATCAGTCATATTTCTTAATCTCAAATAATATTCTGCAAAACCAGATAAGTCTTCTTCAAGATGCAATATAAGGCTCGGCATAATAAAGGATGTTACTTACAAGAACATTGACAATACGCTGATACGTGGAATTTCAGTTCTTGACAATATTTCCACTCATGGCATTATCTTGCCTTCTGGAATATGGATTGTTTCTGGTTATAGAACATGATGACTTGTAAGGACTGGTTACTTTTGGATGTGTTCCATGTGAAGCTATACACTTTAAGTTTCCGGAGGCAGGATTACCATGTTTTCAGGGTAACATTAACATAGTGCAAGGAACTTTCCTACAAGACAAAGCATCTTCCTTGGGAAGAAGACTTGTGCTGAAATAATGCTTTGAACTTACTGGTAGCTGTTACTACCCCCATACATATATATCTGTATATTATAAATAATATTCTCTCAACTTATAAAGATTTGTTAACAGTGGAAACCCAGATATATGAATCAGTTTTTGTTTTTGTTTGCAGTGGAAAGGAAGCTGAAAATAAAATAAGGTTCCTGGATAGTCAGCTTACTGTACGTGGAGGACAGAGAAAACTAAATGAAATCCATTCACAGTAGGTTAAAGTTGGCCACAGGAACAGCTGACATTGGAACAGTACTGGAGAGATGATGTTGTTGGCAGCAGGGATAAACAGCAGGGATAAACAGAGCACTGGGCTTTAATTTTAGAGTATATTTGCACCCTGTTAAAGTAGAGACACCAAATGACGTCCATTTAAACTAATTCCTAGCACAGCTTTTTAAAAGCTCTATTGATAAAAGATCATTAATTACCAAAAAAAGAGTATGGATTAAATTATACATGTTATCACCCTAAAAGACACATTGGCATTAATTGCTAATTTTCACACCGTTTTCACACTGCTGTTTTTGGCCCATGAGGAATCAGCCTATAAGTAGGTGTGATTGTATATCTACGGTCAGAATCCATAATCAGACAGCTGTTTTCATTCTATAAAAAGGACATTCTAGCCCACTGAAATATATTTATTTATTTACAAAATTTGTATCTCACTTTTCTGTCCAACCAGGGTCAGCAAGGTGGCTAACAATTATATTATAAACGTTATAGTAACATAGGGTAAAACAGCGCATAATAGCAATTAAAACAAATCTACAATACATATTAACAGCATATAAATCAGTAATTTAAACACATGGCAAGAAGGAAACATCATTGAGGGAATGCCAGATGGAAGAAAGAAGACTTCATGCTCTGGCAGAAGACAACTATGGAAGGTGGCAGGTGAATCTCTATGTGGAGAGAGTTCCACAATTTTGGTTCCATGGCTGCAATCCACCTGACTAAAAAAGTAAGGGTACCCAAAGAAGGGTATCATAAGAGCTGTAGCATTTGGGTATGTTCATATGGGATTAAACAGTCCTTCATGTATGCTGTTCTGAAGCCACATACAGCTTTAAAGATCAACACCAAAGCCTTGAACCAGGCTTGAAACAAATATGAAGTAGGCTGATTAGAAAATGCACAGAGATGGAAGATTTTGATAGAGCTTTAAAAAGCACTCATGCATTAATACTTATAGTACATGTGTATTGTATAGTAGTTCATAATTTTTAGCAGCATGTCCTCGATAGCTTTCGGCGGAGTCCACACGGGCCAAGAACACCTTCAGGATTTGGGGTGAGTCATCTCTTTTGATTAATTTCATAATTTTTAAAACAGAAGTAAAACTAATGACTGACTGATAGATATGAATAGTAATGAAAAGGGATTCACACAGAGGGTATTACAGTTTAACTTACCACTATATTGCCTGAATGTTGCAACGATGAACATTATATGAATATGGGCCTTTTTGAAACATAGAATTAATCAGTGTACCGTATTTTCAGCAATATCTTAGGTCCTGCCACAGCCCAGACCATTTGGAATGGAATAAAGTAGAAAGAACCCCATTGCATTTCTGGTTATTTCCATAAACTGCATGACTAACATAGAGCCAGCACAAAAATATAATTTGAATCTTTGCCTCATACTGGTTAAAAGAATATTGAATTAAGAAACAGAATGCAAGAAGAACATATTAAACAACCACTCTACCAATAGACTTGGACAGATTAGGAAATATAAATCAGACTATTAGTTGAGGGGTTTGTTTGATGTACAATGCTATCGGTCCAAGAACTCCATAGTCCTGATTTCTCTTAAGCAACCCCCCCACCCCCACCCCCACCCCATGGAGGTTTCTGTGTGCCTTTCTTTCCTTGCAAAAGAAACGAAAGTTAGATCTGGAATTGTTTTTTGCTACATAGAACATGCTTGTGCAATAATTTTTCTTTTCTATAATATAAAGAAAATGCATATGGATAAATTTAAGGGCAGCATATTTTTCAATAAATATAAGATTCCATATTTATAAAACACCCAGCAGTCACCCTTTTTACTCTAAATTAGATTTCAGCACAAAATTTACTCTTTTTGGCATTTTGCCAAAGGTGCATTCTTTGGATGTCAAACTGAATGAAAAAAGAAAAAAGGTCTGTGGGATTAAGAAAGCATACTGGAAAGCTGGTTTTGTGGGGCACTTTAAATTTCAACTGAGCCATTTAATATCCCATTGGAGAGATAAAAAAAAATCTATAGAATATTTGTTCTGAAACAAAAATGTGCAAAAGACATACTGCTGTAAGCACAAAGTACTTTATGGAGGCTTAAAAAGGGATGTGTGAAACAGAAATAGGAATAGTTGCATTTATTTTCATATTTATGTACATGATTAAATTTTTGACCAAGCTAATATAATTTTACAGACTATTCTCAGTTCAAGAAGAAGAATAAATTACAATGACGTTCATAATTTGCAAGCCATTATCATTCCCATTTTACAGATGTGGTATTAGGACTGAAAAATAGTAACTAGCTCAAAAAGTCCCTCAGTTTTCTCAATGCAACGGTACAGTCTGTCCGGGTTCAGCTGCAGCGCCCAGACTTACCCCACTGAGTCCTGCACCAGCTGGCACTGCAGAAGATGGGAAGTCTGCAGAGGAGCCTCTTGCCTTAGAGGCCTCAGAGGCCTTGTTCAAAGGAGAAGGCAGGGAAGAGAGGAGGCTTAGGCCCACAAGCCCACAGCTGAGGCAGCTGTAGAAGATGGGCTGAAGAAGCAGCTGGGATGAGGGAGAGGAATGAGCGGGCAGAAGGTATTTAAGGAAGTGGGAAAGGGTGAGTCCGGGGCTGCTGCAGGAGCAGGGAATGTGGATGGTGGCGTGAAGAGACAAGGGAAAGAGACAGCTCAATGGTGGGAAGGAGGGGAGAGAACCCTGAAGCCCAGACCCCCTTTGAGAACCTAGGCCCTGGTTCAAGCTGGTCCTCACCCTGTGAAGTAACAGAGTGGGAGTCCTTTACACAAGCTGTAAACACCTCTCCCTGTGAGGCCACAGGGGAGAGACAAAGCCCTGGAAACTCCTCTCCCTGTGAAGCAGCAAGAGAGAGAGGGAGGGTGTGAAAGCTCAAGCCAGATAGAGGAAGGGAGGCAAGGAGGCCTGCTAGGTGGAGGGTGGTGTGGGCAAGGGCTGCCCCGTACTCCAAGTGCTTTGTGGGCGCAGTTTCTTGGGCCAATGGGGAGAGTCATCGTCTGAGGAGACCAACCCCCAGGTTAGGGAGGAGGGAAGGATACACCACCCAAAGGGCCTGGGCGAGGGGGGGGGGACGCCACACAGTCCTAAGAATTCCCTCCTGGAAGTAAGTTTGATTGAATAGATCTTAGTAGGATTCTGATTAACCCTGCTTAGGATGGGACTATAAGAGTCAATTCATACAAACAATTTGCCATGGGATAGCCTGTATGTGTGCAAAGGTGAATACCAATACTGACAGCTACCATGAACAGGACTTTCTTAGTATAATGACCTGTCAAGCAGAACAGCCCAGAAGTGATTACTTGTAGCTCACCACATGCTTAATAACTCCCTGGAGTTTTTCCTTTTGGGCCACAACACATGCATGGCTGGTAAGTTGCAAAATGAGTAGGCCAGCTGTGATTCAGTAGAAATTCCTGCCCAGGTAATGGAACTTATGGAATAAAAAGATGTCAACCCAAATTAATACAGATTGTGTTCCTTGAGGCAGATGGAGGGGAAAAGTCAGTTTATTACTTTCTAGCTGTTATTTTAGCTAATGGAAATATCTAGGGCCTAGTTATTAATTTTTGTGACATCCTAGTAGGTTTGCCCACTTCCAGGTGGGTCCAAACTCTGTCCTCACCAGTCTCAACCCCCAGTGCTCTGTGATTTCCAGAGTTAACAATCCTACAAATCAGCAATTGATGGCATTCCACCTCTTAACAAGAGAAGTTTCACTTGAGAGGCAACATGGTGTAGCAGTTAAGAGGGGCAGACTCTGATCTGGAGAACCAGGTTTGATTCCCTCCTGTTCCTCATGAGCAGCAAACTATAATCTGATGAACCACATTTGTTTCCAACTCAAGCACATGAAGCCATCTTGCCAGGCTAGTCACAGTTCTCACAGATCTCTCTCAGCTCCACCTACCTTACAATGTGTCTGTTGGCGGGAGGGGAAGGGAAGGCAATTTTAAGCCACTTTAGGGCCCTTCCTGCACAGACATTCTGAGGCAGGAAATAAAATGTTCCCTCCATGGAGTTCTGCACTGTTTTTCCCCCAAACATTTTTTTTTTCTAGCTTCTGAAAATTGTTTTAAAGGAATCCTTTGAATGCCCTCCCCGCCCTCAGCCTCATTTTCCACGCCTTCAAACTTTTTTTTTCCTTGATGTCATTTTCTGAGATCACTCTTCCATTCCCCCTCACCTGTTTTTGGAGCATTTCAGAATGGTTTGGTGATTGGTATGGTGGAGTGGGGGGCTTAATCTTCACTGCATCAACTACAGAAGCTTCAGGGAATAGCAGCAGGAGGCTGAAATGCACAGAAACACTGATTTGTCAAAGCACTGGGAAAAAAACAGGGGAAAACAGAAAATGGCAGCCAAGAATCATTTTAACGGGGTGAGTGTGAAAAAAAATCATATTATTTGAGGGTGATCTAAAACATTTCAAAAACATTTTAGGTGACTTGTACAGAAACAGCCTAAGACTCCTTAAAGGTAAAGAAAAGTGGGGTATAAAAATCAACTCCTCTTCCATTCCAAGTGCTGGTTGTTTCATACTAACAGCCAGATTTGTTCATGGTTTCCATCTGTTATTTTTTTGTGATTATAATAAAGTTCTCAGTTTGTTGTGTGTTCTTTTTGTGACCTCTTCTTTATGATCCTTAATAAGGTCCACTTTTGATTTTTTTACTCTCTCCCTCTTTCTTTAAACTGTTTCCCTTCTTGTCAAAACAATCACACTAATTCTATCCTGGTTTTTTGAATGGTCCATTTGTAATAATCACTTTAGTGAGTAACTTAGAGGAAACTTGGATGGTTTTTGCTCCAAGCCAGCTCTTCTGTGTCAGCTCAGGATAGCCTCTAAAGAGTCATACACAATATGAGTCACTTAGGATACTTTGCAGAGATCTACTTTTTAAACAATTGTTATTGCTGGTTATTTTAATGGTAATTATTTGTATTATTTTTCACACCAATCTTGGGTTCCAGTTTTCTGCATAAAAAGTGAATTCATAATTGAAAAAAAATAAGTAAAATAATCATATTATAGTTGAGCAGAGTTGAGCTGCAATGGGGACATACAGGGCGGCTCGCCCCGGGCGGCACCATGGCAGTCACATGTCGGGGCCAGGCCAGGTATGTTGGGGTGTTTCGGGGGCAGGGCATGTTGGGGTGGGAAGGGACGCATGGGCAGTTCATGCTCCGGGCGCAGTTCCTCTCCCTTTGTCACTGCAATTGAGGACTGGCCTCACATGCTGATTCCTTCCACTTGCAAATACCCTATGCTTATTTAACAGCAATTGTTACTATTTTCTAGTATCTCTCAAAATTCAAAAGTTGCCTCTATGTTACCATTTGGGGGGAATGTTGAGTGATTAAAAAAAACCAAAATTCTTCATGTACACATATATGGACTGGTAATCTACATTTCAGCTCTCAGCCCCCAGTCTCTGGGAGTTAAATACCCAAGGCTTCAATTTCAATTTATTTGTACCATCTTTGACCAGCAATACAACACATTTTACTACCAGGCCTATATCTAGCTCAAAATCATTCGATGAATTTTACAAGGTATTGCACAAAACCTTGTGACAGATGCTGTAATCTTTAGATTCCATCCTCCATCTTGCATATACCTGAGTCAAGTAACCTTAGTTACTATTAAGCAATGACATAATTAACTTGACACAATCATCATGATAGAGAGGACAGTGGAGTAAAACATGTTCAAAAATCCAAGGTTAAAAGTACATGTTATATGACATGCTATTCTCCTGGGGCCTTCCTACTTCAAACTCTATTCTATGATCAGGGTACAGCGCGGGCTTGCCAGACCAGTGCTAGCATATCCCAAGTAAAAGACTATCTGATAAAATTGGCCAGTAATTTTGGGTACAAGTGTGACAATGAGAGAACATGCGATTATAGGGTCTTAAATTTACATTTATGTTATTTATGTTATTTATTTATTTTTTAGATTTGTAGACTGCCCCATCCCCAAGGGGCTCTGGGCAGCATTAAGTTCCAGTCTCAAAGGGAATTTTTATAAAATGATGTATTGTTGGTCACAGAGACAAATTAGCAAAAATGCATAAAAATGTTCTTAATGTGTGTTGGAAGTGTGAACATCATGAAGGTTTTTTATCATTTATGGTGGATTTGTAACAAGGCTAAAAAAGTGGACACAAATGTATCTTTTTATGTGATTTTTGTTCATTCCCAACTTAGCCAAATTTAGAAGATTTAAAAGATAACAGTGCAATCCAGATCCCAGAGGATTATGCACCTCCCAACTACCTCCAGAGGACTTTCACCTGGCACAGGTAGGCAGAAGAAACAAAAAGCCTCACTGGCTACCCAAAAGCCCTTCATAGGGGAACACAGAGTTATACCACCCAAAAGGGAAGCATAAGTCTGTCTTCCATCTTCCTCCCCACTGCTAATATGCCTGAGGTGAAAACCTGGTGGGAGCAGACTAATCTCAGCTCTGCCTCCGGGAATGTTCCCTGGATGCTCCCAATTACACTGACCTACAAGTTATGCCGATGCAATTCTGGAAATGGTGGCTTGAGGAGAGTTGAGCTCTGTGGAGGTCCGTGGCACTTTCCCACTTCCCTGTTTGCTCTGCCAGCCAATGTAAGTCCAACTTATGCCCACTGGGAAGAAAAATGTGTCAGTGCAAGCTCACGCTGCCTCCTATAGCCATTCCACACCCTCCCCCATCTGAATTGGGCTGTCTTATACAACCAGAGGATTTCCTATTAAGTCTTACAAACAGTTTGAAAAAAGATGTGGAATTTTATTTTTATAGATGACATCAGCAGCAAGAATATTATATGTGCAAACATGGAAAACTTTAGCTGTACCTACAACAGAAGAACAGTTGTGAAGAAATTGGAATTGACTAAGTTTATTTCTTTGATTAGAGAAAAGAACTTATCTAAGTTCATTGATAACTGGAAACTCCTGATAGACTTTTTGCTTAAAACAGAAAAAGATAAACTGATGATTTGTGGATCTGAGGATTAGGAGAATAAGAAAAATGGATATAACAGAGAAAAGTGTGAATCTTATTTAATCAGTAATATTAATTAACAATTAACTGAACTTTTAAGAACTAATGTTTCTAAAGAACCATCTTTTAAGAACTAATGTTCCTAAATTTAACATATTGGTCTTCCTTTAAAAGAAGGATAAGATGCAGGAATAGTATTATGTTGTGGTACTATATCTTGCTGTTATTTCATGCTTATTGCTATACGATTGCTGTTATCTTATTATCTTATTATGCTGTTATCTTATTATATTATTATGTGTATGATGCAGTTATCTTATTATCTTATTATGTTGCTATCTTATGCTGTTATCTTATTATGCTGTTACCTTATTATATTATTATGTGTATGATGCAGTTATATTTTATGCTATGTGCTAATATGGTGCACCGCCAAGTGCACCAGCAGCCATCAAGCCATACCCCAAGGCCCAGCGCCCCTTCCCTGCACATTGACTTGTCCTTTTTTCTCAGTCCCAGGTACTGCGGGGCGGCAGGTCCAGATTGGAGGTCGCAACTTTGTGCTTTGGGCGTCTCGCTGCGCAACCACCTCCAGATGGGGGGAATCGTTGGGGCCCTCCCCTGTCGAGCGCACTGTTGTGGCTGCCACGGGGCACGAGCTGCTTGCTGGTGCTGTCTGAAGCATCACCGGGGTTCCCCGTGCCCTTTGGTCAGTCTTGGACCGACGCAGCCAGATGAGTAGGTAATCGCCCTGAATGGTGACATCCCATACCCCCAGCCCCCCCTGGTCTGCCCCCTGCGGGAGGCCAACACCAGTTTGCCGCAGCGAAAGGCTTCCCAAAAGGCCAGGGAGAAAGCCACCCGGAACAGGAGGGTCTCGTACTGCATTGCGCAGGTGGCCCCAAGGGCCCCCAGAAGATGCCTAGCAGATCCATGGATATGGGAACCATCACCCACCCGTCCATCTACTTCTGTGATCCGGCCTTCTACGGGGACGATGACATCCACCTCTTTGACCTGGGCATGGGCCTGTGGCTGCATAACATCCAGGCGGCCTGGCTGGAGTGGCTGGAGTAGAGGGAAGCATTTGGCGGGAGACGAAGGCAGACCCTCGTTCTCTTGTGGAGGTTTGGTGCATGGGTATGGCTCTGGAAGGGCATGGGGAAGGGAGCTAGGGAGCTATGCCTTCCCCTTGGGAATGGCAACAGCGGCAAGAGGCGACCGCCCCTGCTGAACCAGGCTGAAGGGGAACATCTCTGGCCAGGAGCGTCCACCTGGCAGAGCCCCACAGTAGAATGAAACTCGAGACGGGGCACCCGCCCTGCTGAGCTGTAGCACATTACCCATATGACCAGATCCAGACCCATGCTTAGCCTCACACTTCTGCTCAATAAAATGGCTATGGCCAATTTATTACCCCAGCAATGGAGTAGTGTGTATTATTGGTAAAGGGCCTCGCACAAAAGAGATCCACCCTCGGACAGCAAATGAAATGAATTGTAGTTTCATAACTGTAACTAGAGAGCAGTGGTAAATCTTAAATGAGTTTATATTTGGCACAGAAGAAATCAGGACCTCTCCCCCACTCCACCACCCCCCCTGCAAAAAAGGTGCTTGGAAACAAATGGTTCAACAAATAGAAAACAAATTGATGTTTACATTGTAGCTGACAACTTGAACATTATATTTACAGTGTTGAGTTTGTTTTTCTTTGATTAAAACTAAATTTTAAAAATACTATAAAAAAGAAAAACATACTGATAGATTCAGAATGGGGAACAAAAAGGTACTGTGGAAATATGTTTCAAAACATATTACTTGTAAAGTCTGCCCCCTTGTAAAGAATTAAAAATACTGATTCAGAATTCAAATATCCATTATATTTTCCATTCATTTGTTCCCTTTGAAACTTCTTTATTGCTAGGACAGTATTTCAACCTATGGTAATTTTTCTTTCATTATCTCATCATGAGGTTGATAGGCTAGAGGTCACACAATGTCGTAGTGGCTGTAGTTTTTAAAAGTGTAAAGGCTTGTAAGTAAGAAGCAAGGTGCCTAACTAGTCTGACATTTTTATGTGGGTAGAAAATCTTTTACATTTTAAAAACAAATATTGCTTTAATAACACCTTACGGATATTTTAACTGCAGCTCTCTGAACAGTGCATCTGTTCCCATGTGCCACAATGACGCAGCATGTGGTGACATGTCCCTTCTATTTATGTCAGTCAGGCAGATCTCTTTACATTAGTAAGACACAGTATTCAGCAAACTTGATCATTCCAGAGATATAGAAACAAACTGGCAGGGGAGTTGTACCTCAGTGGTAGAGTACATGCAGGATGGTAAGGGTTGTCAGACCTGTGCCAACAACTTTGGGAGTGCTTGGTAGTGGAGCCTGGGAAGGGAAACCATCACAGATACTGTAATATCACTTCCAACATCCATAATGCTATAGGGACCAACCCCCTTCCCCCAGGTAAAGATGGAAGAGAGATCACAGGTTCCACTTTGTTCCTCCAACTTTTCTCCAGTTGCTGCCTGTCTAGCCTCAGCTGGTGGGGGCATCTGAAGGAAGACCTTCAAAGATAATCTTAGTGGTCATTTTAAAGGACTCTCTATGGGAAAAGAATTGGACTCAGACAATGACTGTAAAAATTGTAAATTTTCTAAGGTTATTGCTTTCCTCTTACTATGGAAATTTAAATTGAAAGGGCACTTCTTCCTTAGCAATTTAAAGGATTCTTTGGGTTAGATCCAAAGTGCTGTTATCTATGACCCCATGTTACTTTGTTGCATCTGCCATTAGTCAAAATGTACATATATTAATGAAACGGTCATATGTAGGATGAAGGACATGATGGAATTTATTCAAACAAAACTTAGTAGAATGATTTGCTAAGGAAAAAATATTGAGTCTCGGGTGCTAAATAAATCCCACATCCTTCAGACATCAAGTGAATATTTAGATTTCAAGTTTCCAAAAGACAGTGTGAATCCTTAAAATTATTGCTGCCTAGGAACCCCCTTTTTGCAGTTTTCTCAACATAAAAAGTCAATATTATACTTATTTAAAATGTGGAAAATAAACAGAGTTACAAGAAGAACGAATGGAAAAGGAAGGTATAGATGTTTCCTTTAGAAATATCATCAAAAGCATCTAGTGTCAGCAGCAAGACCAAAGTGCAGCCATTCCAGCCGAAGAAACTCATGCAGAAAGGAGGAACTGCTGAAACTATAAATACTGCTGAAATGGCAGCACTTTCCTCACAAACCTTTTAAAACGTTTTGAGGTAGGAAATAAAATGTTCCATCCATGGAGTTTTGCATTCCCCCCACTTTTCTGAATCTTCTTTAAAAACGATTCGATAGGCTGAAACATTTTCAAAATGGCTTTATGGCTGTGAAATCACTTTCATACATTTTCCATACCTCTCTGCCTTCCCTGAACTTCCTCCTGAGTGGCATTTTCTGAGCTCATTCTCTGGTCCCTCTCTCCTGTATTTTGAGCATTTCTGTGAGTTCATTTTGGGGGGGGGGGTAATCTTCGAGGCATCAATTATACAAGGTTTGGAGACTTGCAGCACGGAGCTGTGAAGCTTGGAAGCATCGATTCATCAACTAACTTTAAAGAGGGGGGAATGTAATGGTGGCCATTACCACCATGTAATGGTACATCAAAGCAGCACATGCAACAATAGCTTTAGGCTGGAAAGAAAAGAAAAAATGGACAATCCAGAAATGGTTGGAATATATCTGGGAACAAGTGACACTGGAAATTTCCGATATAATAACAAAAAATAAACTGTGGCAAGATAAACAGGGCGAAATTTTGAAGATATGGACAATATATGCGGACTGCATGAAAGAAGCTGGAGTCAATGAGGAGATATGGGAGAAGAGATTACAAAGAATGAACTTACTGCTGTTTGATAAAATTATGAAAAAAAGACGGGGGAGGGGAAAGGGGGGAAATGAATTGTTTGAAAACGAATGAAGAAGAGTATTAATAGAAAATGGAATATTCAAATGATGAAATAATTTTTTTTAAAAAAATGAATCATTTCCAGGGAGGTGAGTGCAGACATACATCGTGGTGGAGTGGGGCTGGGGTGGGGGGCTGAAAACTTTTTCCAAACATTTTAGGAGATTTGTGTGGAAAGGGTCAATAAGGCAGAACACGTGCTGGACCTCTAATTTTTTTTAAGGAGAAGAAGAGTTTGGATTTATATCCCATTTTTCTCTACCTTTAAAGAGTCTCAAAGCAGCTTGCAAACTCCTTCCTTTCCTCTTCCCACAGCAGCCACCTTGTGAGGTAGGAGGATCTGACAGAGTTCTGAGAGAACTGTGACTAGCGCAAGGTCCCCCAGCAGACTTCATGTGTAGGAGTGAAGGAACAAACTTGTTTCTCCAGTCTGAGTCCACCACTCCTAACCACTTCACCCTGCTGACTCTCAGACACCTGAGTCTTTAGGCATCTCTCCCCCCCCTCCTCAAAAAAGTGGCTTACACAAGGATGATTTGTAAATGGGTTCTGCAGGATGAAAGACCAATCATAACACCTCCCTTCCCCATTTGCAAAATAATTGCAGAAGGGAAATAATTGCAGAAGGGAAATAAAAATAAATGAAGAAAAGCCTGAGGAGATGCAGGGAAATAAAAAGACATGAAAAAAGTTAAATGGAGAGCAAGAGAAGGGGAATGAAAAGAAGGAAAGCCTGCAAGGGGAGCGGGATGGAACCATAAGTCTGGTTTCTGATCCTCAAGTGGCTGTGGAGAAAATTATTTCATTTGAATGAGAACAATGGTAACAAATCCTGTTTTCAATGGGCCTCCCCACTTTCTGATAAGCACAGCCCACCCATGGAAACGGGGAATATATCCTTGCATTATGCTAAGGATAACAAACAAATGTGTCTGGGAATAGCTGATGCATAGTCTAGAGACCTGGAGTAATTCCCATGCCAAACACAATCACAGCAAAACATACTGAAGTCTTCGAATTCTGTTTGCTTCATATAGGTCATCTGAAAAAAATGTTTTAAATAAAGACTCCCAGTTCACTTCTGAAAATTTCCTAGATTTTTAAGAAGGGTAGCCTTATTAGTCTATCAAGACAAACAGAAGTTGAGTAGCATGTTAAAGTCTAAAAACATTTATCCCAGTATGAACTTTCAGGAGTCAAAGCCCACTTCTTCAGATGGAATAGTTTTTCAAATCTGAAAAGCTATGCAGCCCAATACCATCTAGCTTCAAATGATCAGGCAGTGTGTTTTGTTCTGTCACTGCAAAAAGTATTAAGCAAACAGGGTGGTAGTCTTTTTTTTTAAGTTTGCTTTCTTGTTGATCTGTTCCACAGTCTGTAACAAAACCTTTTAAAAATAGGTGCTGATTGTGCAGACATTTTAATTTACTTAGATCTTGTTGGGTTGCAGACTTACATGATTGTGATGTCCTGGCCCCAAACCAGAGTAGTAAAAGTAAATGGAGAAGTTCAGAGAATAGAGAACTTTGAGAGTTAGGGCATGGAAGGCTACATCGCCATCTGCACCATGATGCCAGGAAAACCGAGAAGAGATGCCAAGTAGCTCTAGGAATCTCTGGAAACTCTGTGAGTTTACCATAGAGTTTCTGCTAATTCCTTGAGTTAACTGATATTACTTCCAGGTTTTTCCTGAAAGTGACATTTCAGCACATACAATACTGACATTGGGGTTTTTTTTAACAAGGGCTGTAATGGAAGACGTAGTTGGATCAGTTGGCACAAAATCAATTACAATGATTGCTGGGATTACAGTAAACAATTTGACTATACTGAGCCAATTACCCACAGCCGGCTCTGTCCTGCCCTTGCCCCACTCTGGCTCAAAAGTCATGCCAGAAGTGCTCTCGCACAGGTGGTACAAGAGGAAGTGCATTGGGACAAGAAATCTTGCCCCAACGCGCTTCCACTCCCAGTGCATGCCAGGGTGGAAGCGCATCGGGGCAAGTTTTCTTGCCCCAACACTGCAGCTGCCAGTATGTGGCAGCTGCTCTGTAGGTAATTGGCCCTTCTCACTGATCAAAGAAGATTACTTCCCAGTAGAGAATATCTGATTTTGGATCTGCTGGGGTGGGGGGAGCGAGGGGAAACTGCACCCGGTGCATGTGCGTGCCCTGCACCCCTGCTGCAGCGCCGACCTTCCCTGCCCCAGAACGTCCCTGGATGCCCCTGTCATGGCCCAGCTGCGGCTCTGCCCGGGACATTGCGCCCCCACTCCCCATCCCATTGGTGCTACGCACCATGATGCCAGGAAAACCGAGAAGAGATGCCAAGTAGCTCTAGGAATCTCTGCCTGTCTTTTTCTGGCCTGGCCTGGCCTGGCCTGGCCTGGGAGTCCTAGCTTGGGTGAGAGCTCAAAGCAGTATGGGTGCTTGTAAGATCTAGTCTGGTGTTTGTAAGGTTTATTCTTTGGTCCTTATAGCATAAACTTTTGATCTCTGAATAGCATTAGTTGAACCCTCATGTTATCTGCATGTGAAGCAAATACTTAATATTTTAAATAAGTATTCCAGCGGACAGTAGACAATCTCCCTTCCATTGGCTGTGACTAGGTAAGAGAAGTTTATGTGTTCCCTTGTCAGAATACCAAAATTGCCCACAGGCTAAAAATGTGGGGACTGCTAGCCTGGATTCATAAAATAGAATTCACCAGGATATATTTCATTCACTACTGCCTTCATACAAGATGAGTCCCTGCTATTCAAATTATGTTTGTGTATTTATTGGTTGGAAGCCACCCTGAGCCCAGAAGTAGAAGGGTGACAGAAATCGAATTAAAGCATTTTATTTAATATTTTATCTAATCATTTATATCCCACCTTTATGCCTAATGGGAACCCAAAATGATTGACAGACAGCTAGTTATTTACATCATTCTCCTCTCCTCCATTTTATCTTCACAACAACCCTGTGAGGGAGGTTAGGCTGAGAGTGCACGACTGGTCCCAGGTCACCCAGCGAACTTCCATGGCACGAGTGGAGATTTTAACCTGGGTTCTCCAGGTATTAGTCTGACACTCTAAACCACTATCCAGGGGTAGGGAACCTGCGGCTCTCCAGATGTTCAGGAACTACAATTCCCATCAGCCTCTGTCAGCATGGCCAATTGGCCATGCTGGTAGGGGCTGATGGGAATTGTAGTCCCCCCCCCCCCACCCCCCCCCCCCCCCCCCCCCCCCCCCCCCCCCCCCCCCCCCCCCCCCCCCCCCCCCCCCCCCCCCCCCCCCCCCCCCCCCCCCCCCCCCCCCCCACACCCCCCCCCACACCCCTCCCCCGCCCCCCTCCACCCACACACCCCCCCCCCCCACCCCCCCCCCCCCCCCCCCCCCCCCCCCCCCCCCCCCCCCCCCCCCCACCCCCCCCCCCCCCCAACCCCCCCCCCCCCCACCCCCCCCACCTCCCCCCCCACCCCCCCCCCCCCCCCCCCCCCCCCCCCCCCCCCCCCCCCCCCCCCCCCCCCCCCCCCCCCCCACCCCCCCCCCCCCCCACCCCCCCCCCCCCCCACCCCCCCCCCCCCCCACCCCCCCCCCCCCCCACCCCCCCCCCCCCCCACCCCCCCCCCCCCCCACCCCCCCCCCCCCCCACCCCCCCCCCCCCCCACCCCCCCCCCCCCCCACCCCCCCCCCCCCCCACCCCCCCCCCCCCCCACCCCCCCCCCCCCCCACCCCCCCCCCCCCCCACCCCCCCCCCCCCCCACCCCCCCCCCCCCCCACCCCCCCCCCCCCCCACCCCCCCCCCCCCCCACCCCCCCCCCCCCCCACCCCCCCCCCCCCCCACCCCCCCCCCCCCCCACCCCCCCCCCCCCCCACCCCCCCCCCCCCCCACCCCCCCCCCCCCCCACCCCCCCCCCCCCCCACCCCCCCCCCCCCCCACCCCCCCCCCCCCCCACCCCCCCCCCCCCCCACCCCCCCCCCCCCCCACCCCCCCCCCCCCCCACCCCCCCCCCCCCCCACCCCCCCCCCCCCCCACCCCCCCCCCCCCCCACCCCCCCCCCCCCCCACCCCCCCCCCCCCCCACCCCCCCCCCCCCCCACCCCCCCCCCCCCCCACCCCCCCCCCCCCCCACCCCCCCCCCCCCCCACCCCCCCCCCCCCCCACCCCCCCCCCCCCCCACCCCCCCCCCCCCCCACCCCCCCCCCCCCCCACCCCCCCCCCCCCCCACCCCCCCCCCCCCCCACCCCCCCCCCCCCCCACCCCCCCCCCCCCCCACCCCCCCCCCCCCCCACCCCCCCCCCCCCCCACCCCCCCCCCCCCCCACCCCCCCCCCCCCCCACCCCCCCCCCCCCCCACCCCCCCCCCCCCCCACCCCCCCCCCCCCCCACCCCCCCCCCCCCCCACCCCCCCCCCCCCCCACCCCCCCCCCCCCCCACCCCCCCCCCCCCCCACCCCCCCCCCCCCCCACCCCCCCCCCCCCCCACCCCCCCCCCCCCCCACCCCCCCCCCCCCCCACCCCCCCCCCCCCCCACCCCCCCCCCCCCCCACCCCCCCCCCCCCCCACCCCCCCCCCCCCCCACCCCCCCCCCCCCCCACCCCCCCCCCCCCCCACCCCCCCCCCCCCCCACCCCCCCCCCCCCCCACCCCCCCCCCCCCCCACCCCCCCCCCCCCCCACCCCCCCCCCCCCCCACCCCCCCCCCCCCCCACCCCCCCCCCCCCCCACCCCCCCCCCCCCCCACCCCCCCCCCCCCCCACCCCCCCCCCCCCCCACCCCCCCCCCCCCCCACCCCCCCCCCCCCCCACCCCCCCCCCCCCCCACCCCCCCCCCCCCCCACCCCCCCCCCCCCCCACCCCCCCCCCCCCCCACCCCCCCCCCCCCCCACCCCCCCCCCCCCCCACCCCCCCCCCCCCCCACCCCCCCCCCCCCCCACCCCCCCCCCCCCCCACCCCCCCCCCCCCCCACCCCCCCCCCCCCCCACCCCCCCCCCCCCCCACCCCCCCCCCCCCCCACCCCCCCCCCCCCCCACCCCCCCCCCCCCCCACCCCCCCCCCCCCCCACCCCCCCCCCCCCCCACCCCCCCCCCCCCCCACCCCCCCCCCCCCCCACCCCCCCCCCCCCCCACCCCCCCCCCCCCCCACCCCCCCCCCCCCCCACCCCCCCCCCCCCCCACCCCCCCCCCCCCCCACCCCCCCCCCCCCCCACCCCCCCCCCCCCCCACCCCCCCCCCCCCCCACCCCCCCCCCCCCCCACCCCCCCCCCCCCCCACCCCCCCCCCCCCCCACCCCCCCCCCCCCCCACCCCCCCCCCCCCCCACCCCCCCCCCCCCCCACCCCCCCCCCCCCCCACCCCCCCCCCCCCCCACCCCCCCCCCCCCCCACCCCCCCCCCCCCCCACCCCCCCCCCCCCCCACCCCCCCCCCCCCCCACCCCCCCCCCCCCCCACCCCCCCCCCCCCCCACCCCCCCCCCCCCCCACCCCCCCCCCCCCCCACCCCCCCCCCCCCCCACCCCCCCCCCCCCCCACCCCCCCCCCCCCCCACCCCCCCCCCCCCCCACCCCCCCCCCCCCCCACCCCCCCCCCCCCCCACCCCCCCCCCCCCCCACCCCCCCCCCCCCCCACCCCCCCCCCCCCCCACCCCCCCCCCCCCCCACCCCCCCCCCCCCCCACCCCCCCCCCCCCCCACCCCCCCCCCCCCCCACCCCCCCCCCCCCCCACCCCCCCCCCCCCCCACCCCCCCCCCCCCCCACCCCCCCCCCCCCCCACCCCCCCCCCCCCCCACCCCCCCCCCCCCCCACCCCCCCCCCCCCCCACCCCCCCCCCCCCCCACCCCCCCCCCCCCCCACCCCCCCCCCCCCCCACCCCCCCCCCCCCCCACCCCCCCCCCCCCCCACCCCCCCCCCCCCCCACCCCCCCCCCCCCCCACCCCCCCCCCCCCCCACCCCCCCCCCCCCCCACCCCCCCCCCCCCCCACCCCCCCCCCCCCCCACCCCCCCCCCCCCCCACCCCCCCCCCCCCCCACCCCCCCCCCCCCCCACCCCCCCCCCCCCCCACCCCCCCCCCCCCCCACCCCCCCCCCCCCCCACCCCCCCCCCCCCCCACCCCCCCCCCCCCCCACCCCCCCCCCCCCCCACCCCCCCCCCCCCCCACCCCCCCCCCCCCCCACCCCCCCCCCCCCCCACCCCCCCCCCCCCCCACCCCCCCCCCCCCCCACCCCCCCACCGCTGATCTAGGCCATCTAGGTCAAGGAAAATAGGTTTCCTGTTTTTAAAGTGCTATTTCTCAGGCCCAGCAGGGCCAGCAGGTTATCTGACACCTTGCTTGCCAATCTGAGTATCCCCTGCAAGCCCAATCCTATTTAACTGTCCAGGTAGCTCTGGGCTCCATTGCCCACTCATACTGAGGGAGAAGGTATGTGGGAAAGTTCATCAAAGCAGGCCAGTGATTATACTTCTAGGTGATGCTCTGGGAATTTCCAAACTCTCCAGATTAAATACTAAGGAAATTTTGCAGTTCTGAAAGCATCACCCATCACTTCCAGGATACAACACAAGTTCTTCCAACTTTCTTTCCCTGCATCAGTAGGCAAGTGACCCAATATTGCTGGCCAACCAGTTTGGGTGGCAGTATTGGGTCTCAGGTACCCCCTGAAACCCCCACACTCTGGCACCCAGGCAAGGACGTAAGTAAGGGGGGTTCTCAGGTTCAAACCGCACACTACATGTTCAAAACCCCCCCCCCCCCCCCGTTTGTGGGTTTTTTGTATTTTTCGTGTTTGGTTGGTTTTTGACCTGCAGGGAGCACATTTTTTAGGCTATCAGCACCAAACTTTCAGGGATTTTTTAGGAGACTCTTCTGATGATACCACCCAGGTGTGGTGAGGTTTGGTTCAGGGGATCCAACGTTATGGACTCTCAAAGGGGGTGCCCCATCCCCCATTGTTTCCAATGGGAGCTAATAGAAGATGGGGGTTCACCTTTGAGGGTCCATAACTTTGGACCCACTGAACCAAACTTCACAAAACCTGGGTGGTATCATCAGGATACCCTGAAAGTTTGGTGCTGCTAGCTTAACAATTGCACCCTGTCAGCAGGCACCCCCCCCCCAAATTTCCCCAGATTCTCCTTTTAAATCCACCCCCTTTGGCACAGATTTAAAGGGAGAATCTGAGGTCCCCAGTTTAAACATTGAAAGTGATGCTGTTTTAGGATGGGGGATAATCTACCCCAAAACAGCATGCGCAATGTTATTTCTTCGAGGGACCCCAGATTCTCCCTTTAAGATTAGTTTAAAGGAAGAATCTGAGCTTCCTCAGACCCAACACCATTGAAAGAGATGCTGTTTGGGGGTGGATTCCAGCATCACAGTGGTCACCCATAGGGGGGGCACAAAACTCAGATTTTGCAACAGGCTCCATTGTCCCTAGCCATGCCTCTGCCGGAGGGGAGGGTAGAAGGGACTGCCAGCTGCCAGGTGGGAGCCCAGCTGGTGGGGGCGGGGGGGCAGGGCAGGGGAGTCTGCCATCCCTGGCCTCGGAGAGCTGCTTTTATAAGCACTGAGGCTGGGGGTGTGGCTTGGGGGGGTGTGGCGACGTCACTTCACCCAGGCAATAGTTTACTGCTGCCTAGTAGGTGGGCTTCTCCTGCATCAGCAGGTAGATTATATCACAGGGCAGATGATGCTGAATTTTGAAGTAGGATGGTGCTGGCTCTAGAAAATAACCTCTGAGTGATTTTTGCTTGAGACAATTTAGCTGTGGGGCTGTGACATGGCTGAAAATATTTTCTAAAGTTATTTCCAGAGGTGTAGAACTCTTATGTTTTAATTAGGAGATTAAACTTGTTGAGTACAATGTTAGAGTGCCTTATGTCCAGGACTTTCCTGTTCTAAATTAAGAATGGACTACAAATGGCAAAGCAATGGGAGCTTCTTACCCTGTAGCTCAACTTAAATCCCCTAACTAGACCAGTATTGCAAATATCCTGCAAATAGCATAAATCACTAACTGCTGCAGAAATGCCCTGACAGATACCAGCTGGTGCCCAACCTGTAAGCATAATAGTGGCTTTCAAACAACAACCATATTTCCTCACAGCTGTATAGAGAAGAAATCGGTTCTGTTTCCTCCATTAACCTTGATTTGATGCTAATTCGCTTCATATTTCTTTTTAACAGAGTTCTTAAGTAAGGAATTCTACAGCCTTTAAAAACCAAAAGCAATGTTAAACTGCTATTCATGGGTTAGAAAGCAATATTCACTATGATGCTTCTCAGTATTGGCATAACTACTTTGCATAAGACTGTGTGTAATAGCCAAAGGCACACAATGCAACCATTGTTCCCCTGCTAACTAAAGAGTCTTGAAACAATAACAAGCCTAATATCATCAGACCAACATAGTTTATAGGGGAACTTGCCAGGTGACTGAGAGGCACAGTTTTATGCTTCACCAATATTCTATGAACAACATTGTAAAATACGGGTAGTTTGGGGCTGCTCTGAAGCAAAGTAAGTTAAAAAAAATGAATTCCATAAGTTGATTATGGATTTAAGTACTGGCTCAAGCCCACTGTAAACTGTTATTGGGAAACCATGTAATCCAGTATTACAAGAGGAAAAAAACAATAATCCATAACAATGACCAAATATGGAATGCCCATTTCTAAAAACAGCATTTCTGATTCTGAGATCCTAGGGGCCAATCTTTCATAATTTCTGAGGGGTAGCCATATTAGAAGAAGAGTTGGATTTATATCCCCCCTTTCTCTCCTCTAAGGAGACTCAAAGGGGCTTACAAACTCCTTTCCCTTCCCCCCTCACAGCAGACACCCTATAAGGTAGGTGGGGCTGAGAGAACTCAGAAGAACTGTGAGTAGCCCAAGGACACCCAGCTGACATGTGCTGGGGTGCACAGGCTAATCTGAATTCCCCAAATAAGCCTCCACAGCTCAAGTGGCAGAGTGGGGAATCAAAACCTGTTCCTCCAGATTAGAGTACACCTGCTCTTAACCACTACGCCACTGGTGTTTAGTACATTCTAGCAAACTAAACAGAAGTCCAGTGGCACTTCAAAGAAAACATTTATTCCTCCATGAGTTTTTGTGAGCCAGAGACAGCATTTTGTAAAGTGATGTTTTTATTCCCTTATTTCTTATTTCTACAATAAAAGATTTTAGTAGAACAGTATAGTTTAATTTTATTAAACTGCCTATCCTTTAGAGTTAGCATAGCTTAGAACACTTTGCTAACACTTTGGTAATGCAATTAGAATTGCATCTACAAATGGTTGTTTGTAGAAAGCAGTCAGCTTAGACAACAATCATAGGCCACCTTCCGCACGGGCAGAATACGGCAGCCTGGGGACGGCAAAAACGCCGTTCTGCCGCCGTGCGGAAACAGCCTTAGTTAGGCTTGTGTAGCATTACTCTTTCCTGAAGATCCTCACTCCCATTTCTTAAGCATCAGGGCAGGAAGAAAGAGGCCTTTATTGCCTGCCAATAGAAGAAGACTAAGGTGTGAGTTATGTCTTCCAAATGCTAGATTGCAGGAAGACACAGATCCAGGGGCCAGGCAGGGGTGGCTGCCCTGGGCACAACTCATGTGAGTCACGTGAGGCGGCACATTCAGCTGGCTGTCCCTCCCTACCCAAAACAGGGAGATGGGACAGCTCCTGCCTGCCTGCCTCTTGTCCCAGGCCAGAGGGCAGAAGCAGAAGAGCAACCCTGGGTGAGTGAGTGGGCTGGCCATTTGCAAAGAACCCAGACCCAGTCTACACTGGCCTACTCTCCAAGAAGCTGTACTGCAGAAGCAGGTTTTCCAGACCAGGATGCCTGGTGTCACTTCCTGAACTGCCTGCCAGCCCACCAGGCAGGAAGACAAGTGAATGAGGGTGTGCTTTGATGGCAGGTGGCAGCCAGCTGGCTGAGGCAAAGATGGGAAGTGGCAGAGGCTGGGCATCTGGGAAACCTCCAGGAAACAGCAAAGACTTGCCGCTAATATGATAGATGGATCCAAAAGTTGGGGTAGAAGAGGAAGATTCTGAAGTAAGGGGAGGAATGATTGGCAGATCCAGAGCTGGGGGAGATGATTGGCAGATCTAAAAGTTGGGATGAGAGAGGCAGATCCAGAAGTTGGGGAGGGAGAAGCAGATTCAAAAGGGTGGGGCGCTATTTGACAGCTTGCCCCAGATGCTGGTTTCTGTAAATACACTGTTGATTGCACTGTAGATTATGTAACATGTCACAATGTTTCTGTCTTCAAAGATATATCTTAGACTCTAGGTCTGCAGCCCCACCTATGGATAACACCTCCTCACTTCTCCCTATGATGATAACAATAGAACGGTGTGAATTATTTATTGTTTTCTGGCACAAGCTTGGGCTTCAACAATTGGCTGTTATTACTTTTGGATGATCCAACTCAACCTAGACTTACCTTGATGCAGCTGATGTGGCTACCTGGGTCTATGCTACAGTAGTATCATGACTAGGCTACTGCAATACACTATGCACTGGTCTCTCCTCAAAATTAATTTAGAAATGTCAGTTGGTCAGAATGCCAAAGCCTGGCTATCGTTTGGAGTTGGATGGAGCACACATATTACTCCCATCCTGCAGGCACTTCACTGGCTGGCCATCAATTAGTGGGCTCAATTTAAGGCATCAGTTATTTACATACAAAGCTGTTTATGGCTTTGGATACCCTCATATTCACCAGTCTGTGCTCTTCCGTGACAGTTTCACTCATCAGAGCAGAGTCTTCTTCAAGTGCCAACTTGCAAATGGGAAAATCAACATGTACCTTTTCTGTTACGGTCCCTACTTTGTGAAATAGCCTGCCTGAGGAGGTCAGGAAGACTCCCATTGTACTGGCTTTCTGCAAAACTGAATTATTCAGTAGGGCTTTTCTACACAGGCAGTAGGTTTATACTAATGATTCACAAAGTTACTTGGCAAAAATATTGTTCAATCTACATCAGTTCTCAGTTTGCTTCCAGGCCCAATTTAAGGTGCTAGTATTGATATTTGAAGCCATATGAGCTTTAAATACATTTAAGGCCATATGAGCTCATATATGGTTTGGAGCCAGCATACCTGAAGCACTGCCTACTTTCATATAAATCTATTCAAACACTCCGATTCAAAGGCTAGACAGCTGAAGCTAGATGAGCGGCAATCCAAGAAAGAGCCTTCTTATAGCGTGCTGATGAAACTTTGGAATGCTTTACCAGGGAGATTGTCTCCTTCAATCACTGTCTTCTGCCATTGGGTTTGTTTTGTTTTGTTTCTGGTTCTTTCACTAACTGTTATTAGGCCATCCTGCCTGTTCGTGTGGTTTTTGTGTGTTTATTTTTTATGTGATATATTATTTTATTTAATTGTTCAAAATATGTTCTATGTAGTTGTATTTTGAATGCTTGGTGGCATGGACGTTTTTAAATTAACTTAGTAAATAAAATAATGGTTGTTTATCTGGCATACTATTTTGTATATATTTAGCTGTATTTTCTTCATTCTATGGGATCATCATCAGTAGACTTTGGCAGCACATCTGCTTTGAACACTCATCTCTCAAGATTTTAACTTGACCAAATTCATATGTATCCTTCCAAGCACTTTCTTGGCCATAAATTAGAACTGATTTGCATCCCAACCTTGCTGCACTTCTGCTTATGTATCACCATTTACATCATTTACAGTCCGGTTTTTTGACTGAAAATCAAGGCAGACTTTATAATGCACTTGTGATTTTGATCTAAGTTGTTAATTTGTGGGAGGGGGGAACCCACTATGCTCATATGTTTATATTTATCACTAATGTGCTAACATTTTGCAGATTACCAAGAAGTAAAATCAGGACATTTCAGGTTCTTTTGCTTGCATAAGCCATTTTAATTCTAAAACAACTCATGTTGTTTTTACTGTAACATCAGACTTATTTTTAAATTCTGCAAAAGACTTCACCTTTTATAAAGTTTATTATAAAGGCAAACTTTTTTTTTGCCCTCAAAAAACCTTATTAAGGAGTTATCTGGCCTTGCTGGCAAACTGGTTTGCTTATATTGGAAGACGATTATTTACTTTTAGTATGCACATTAAGAAGGCTATTTTTGCTGTTTACACAAAGTATGTAGTTAGATGATATTTTCTCCGAGATTGCCAATATCTAAGCTAAATTAGATTGCTTACATGTCCAAATAAAAAAGAAGCAGATCCTTTGGGGGTAGGAAGAGAAGGCCAGACAATTCAAACTAGCCCAATAGAATCAAGGTGCTTCATATGCCAGCTCTGGAGAGGTATGGAACTGATTCCAAGAAAAAGTAAAAGCCATCTTGGTCAAAAGTATCTACAGTTCTTTTCATGAAGAGGAACAATACTCCTCTCAAGCTTTTTCAATAGTGTACTTTGCTTTGCTTTTTACAGTGAAGCAACATATCATTTTTGAATACTTATGCAAATATTCTCACTATCCTGATGTATCTGTTTGCTCAAGGGAGGCCTCTGAGCCTTGCTTTGATTTCCCTTGTGAGCTTTGGCAGCAATCTAATAAGGATAGAGAAGCAACGTAAGAAATGGTCAGGACTAATTTCATTAGCACGTTACAGGGGGAAATAGCTGCTAGATAAGAGAAGGAAAGAGAAGGAAGCTCTCTGTTTTGAAGAATATTAGATAATGTAACAAGAAGTCTTTGTGAAATTATTTTTCCCTTAAAATACTCCCTTGACTATAAAGATGCTATTGGGGACTTATCCTGTGTTACTTCAGCAAGTCCTATTTTTCTCCTCCAATTCCCAATATGAGTGTTCTGGTCTATTGATGCACTCCCACAACTAATTCTTTGCCTTTCCAGTCCTTTTAGCTCTGCTCCTCCACCCCCCCCCCCCCACTGCTCTAACATCACTGTGACTCAGCATATTAACTGACACAAAATGAAATGTAAGAGCTGGTTTTCTGGGGAGAAAAGCCTTGTGGCAAAAGAACAGTGATAACCACAGTCTCTGCATTGGAGAACATCATCTTAGTTCTTGCTCCGAGAGAATGCTGCAGCTGCTTCTGTAATATTTTTTCTGTTCATCTTACAAAGGACACTATTAATGTTTCATTATCTAAAAGGTAAAGGTGGTCCCCTGTGCAGGAACAATGGTGTGATGTCACATCATGACATTTACTAGACAGAATATATTTACAGGGTGGTTTGCCACTGCCTTCCCCAATCATCTACACTTTACTCCTAGGGGTTACACCAGCAAGCTGGGTACCAATTTACTGACTGCAGAAGAATAGAAGGCTGAATCAACCTTGAGCTGGTTATCTGAACCCAACTTCTACTGGGATCAAGCTCAGAGAGCCTGGACTCTAATCTGGAGAACCAGGTTTGATTCCCCACTCCTCCACATGAACAGTGGAATCTTATCTGGTGAACCAGATTTGTTTCTGTACTCCTACATTCCAGCTTGGTGACTGTGAGATACTAATAGTTCTCTCTGAGCTCTCTTAGCGCCACCTACCTCACAAGGTGTCTGTTGTGAGGAGAGGAAGGGAAAGGAGTTTGTGAGCCCCTTTGAGTCTCCTTACGGGAGAGAAAGGGGAGTATAAATCCAAACAACTACTACTACTTTTGTTCTTCTTCATGTGTGCTGAGCTTTGACAGCAGTACTGCTGCTTACTACTCTGTGCACCAGGCCAAACAGGAATACATATAATTTATGATGATTCTACAATATATGGGAAAATTCAAACATTTCAAGTGTTACACAAGCAAAGTTTTCAGCCCGTGTGGTACAATGGTTAGAGATACAAGGAATTCCTGGTGCAAACCCCAACTCCATCATGAAACACCATAGAGTAGCTGGATGGAGCTGGCTGAAATCCCATGAGTAGGGAACCAAAGAGACAAGATTTATAAAGGAAGTTAATCAGGAGTGTATTGGGAAGTAAAAGTGGAGGAAGTCAAGGTGAGGGGCCTTGTGGTGCTACAAGTCAGTAGTCACACATTTCAGTTCCACTCCACCAACAATAAGCATTAGCTCACTCCATGCTGGCACCTGAAAACTGGCAGCAGTTCAGGAGAGACTTAATGAGCTGTCATCGCCAGGAACCATTGCTAGTAAAGGGGCTAAGCCAAATGCCCTCTAAAGAGTTGTTTCTGGGGGTTGACTTTTCACATTTCTGGTCACCAGAGGCCCACTGGGGCACTGGCTTGCTGGAAAATTTCCTCCTAAGTTAAATGGCCACTCCTACTTGACTATGTAATGGATTGAGACTGAGTAACCCAAAGAAAATGGAGGTGAAGGAGGAAATAATTTAAGGGCATAGCTGAGGCCAATGAAGGAGGGAGTTTTTCAGAATCCTCAAACTGTTTAAGTCACAAGGAGCTATATCTAGTCTTCGTGATCCAGCCTAGGGAAAATAAAGTTTATGTAGTCTTATAGGTAGTATTTGAGTTTTGATGGCATATTTTCATTAATGTAGTTCAGTTCACTCCTTCTATTTGCTTCATTTGTATGCTTTCAGGGAATTCAGTTGCATGAAGTTTTGCCTAGTAACAATCATGTGAGGTAAGTGGAACTGAAAGAACATAGGAAGCTTCATAAAGGAATGGTCTTGCTAAGAGACACCTTACCTCTTATAGGGCTATGAAATGTACTTCTTATCACTAAGCAGAACTGTTGTGTTCTAATACAAATCACCATGTTGGGCAAATGCTTTATTTTCCATCAGTGACATTAGCAAATGCATTGAATAAGCAGCTTTGACTATCAGTGTAAATTGAATTGATAGTGTTAAAAGGCTAACTGGTAAACTGAGGGTTGGTGCTCAGTTACATATATTTCATACTGCATTATGTAATTTCCCTCCTAATGGTGAAAGAACCAGCTGTTACTTACAGGTCAAATAACACCGCTAAAGCACTTGCTCATTTAAAACAACAAAAACCAAGCAATCTCATTTAGCCCATAATTCTTTCTATATGAATGAGAGGATCAGAGTACTTCACTAAACCATTTCTTTAGCTGGTGGGCCTATTATAGCTATGCCAGGGGAGGCATATTACCCCCAGTGCACCAAGCTCAGATAATACAATCCTTTGTGGACACAATTGGTTTTAATCCAGAAACTAAGCTTTCATGCAAAGAAAAAAAAACCCTTCTCTGTTTCTGTGCTTAATGCTGCCCGCTGCCCAAGGTTTTGGAGCTCCTCTGAAACAATAATAGTATTGCTTATTCAGAAAGCAAAAGATTCCAAAATAAATAAAAATAGAACAAGAAACAGATGGATTTTAGCAAATACTGAACAAAGAATGAGCAGACTTAAAAGCAACTTTCATGAAATTGTTTTCTGATAGTCTTATATAGCTATTTTAAGAATACAGAGACAGTAGATTCTACTGGGTAGTGTACTAGAATGAAATTGGGGAAAAACTGGAGTTCAAAGCACTGTTCAGCTGTGATCTCTGAACTGGTTTGGGAAAGATTGAAGAATGAAGCATTTCTCATGCATGGAGCATAGTAGTTTTGGAATGGCAAGTCTGGTCTCCATTTTTGTTCCATATAAAACCTTGGCTGGATTGATGGATGCAAGTGTGGAGGAAAGTATACAAAAATGGGGTTGGATAAATACTGGAACTGTTCACTCCTTTTTCAACCTCCTTGTCAAACATGATCTTTTAACGAGCAAAATATAAACAATTTCTGTAGTCGTGCCCGCGAGGTCAGCGCAAGAATGAGACGAGACGCGGTGATAACATCTGGTGGAGAGCGCCAGCAGCGGGAGCGCGGGTGTCCGTGTTCCTAGCGACTCTCCCGCGTGCTGGTTCTTGGCACCTTTTATTATGATTCTAGCGGGGGCATGTAGAAGGGCGGAACGGGGGGGATTCCGGGAGAGCGGGAGACTGAGAGATCATCATGTGATGCATGATCTCACCTGGCTGCTACGTGCGGAAAGGAGCATCAGCGTCTGGGCCTAATCCTCACCTGGGGGCAAGACCATTGTCCCTTTGTCCGGGACACCCGGTGGTTGTGAGCCAGGTAGTTCATGACCCGTGACTCATCGGGGGATAAGGGGTGGGGGAGTGGTGCGACCAGAAGGCCGTAGGAGCGCTGGTGTTCCAGCGCTCTACTTACGGTGCTGCTGGGTCAGCAGTTCATCCCTACATCTCCTCCTTTTTTACATTTAGAAGGGAGGCCGAATTGTTAGGGGGCGATTTAAGGGCTTCGCCTCCTCCGCCCGTTTGTAAGCTGGCCAAGCTGCTTGTGCAACATGAGAACTTGGTTGCGATGCAAGGAAAGTCGAGGGGAGTTTCTTACACGTTATAGGCAATATTAGACACACATTGAATGAAACAAAGATCGCAATAATGGGCACACAATCAAACCAATGCAGAGCTGTAAAGTAGCACTCAACCATCCTCCCAGTAATCAGCTCCAGAGGGCTGGCCACCAATGGAGCAAAACGTCATACTTCAGATTAGATACAATATCTTGCAGTTCACGCACTTCCATATGAATCAAATGGGAATTATCAGAAGGATTAAACAACACATATCATATGCGTTCTCACAACCTTGGTAATGCAATAACAACAATCCAATCAATAGCGGCACGATTGTCTAAAGAATTAAACTTGGCCGGAGTCCGAGGGGACTCCCACTAGGAAGTCGCGAGGGAGGCGAATTCACGCCTCAGAGAGCGTCGTGTTGCTCGGCTTGGTAAGACGGAAGCGGCCAACGCCAGGCTCCCGGAGGTGGAGCTTGAGGCGGGTGATGGTGAAGCTGACAATAGAGTCGGTAGGCGAGGATGTGGCGAAAATGAAACTAACTCCTAGGAAGTTTAAAAGATGTACCCAGTTGGCTTGTAGTTCTCAATAGTTCCTTTGGAGGTTGGCTCCGGAGGGCATTATACAAAAGCAGCGAGGAAGCGAGGAAGGGTGGCAGGGTTAGGTGGAGGTTCGAAGTGACTCTCATGGCGAAGCTGCGAGAGAGAGGCATGTCCGACAACAGTCAGGTGGCTGAAGACAACGGGGGGTTCCGAGGGTTAGGATCCTGCAGGGGGTGACCAATTGTCACCGGCGGGGGGTAGTTGCGTAAGCAGTTGCTGATGGCTGTGAAATCCGCAGCAATAGCCGCAGAGGTTGCAACTTTGGGATTCTTGGGCGTCCTGAGGCAGGCCGGCTGCTGCGGGAACCTTCGGGTTAGGCTGATCGTAGCTCTGGCGCCCTTGCGGATCCTCCGGATCTTCGGGTCGTTCCGATGTTGGCCGTAGGTCTGTTGAAGCTATGGGGCGGGGTTCTCCGGAGGGGCCTGCTGTAAGGAATTCCATAGAAGCAGAAATAAAAGGCTTTTGGGAGTAAAAGTCCATTTATTAAGACATCTTAGAAAGCTCAAGTACACGCAGTGGCAGGAATGGCACTTCCCGCCAGAAGCACAGGTTATAACACCATTCACCCCATCCCCCCTTCCTGCTTCCCATGGGAACGGTGTCTTCATCTCCCGCGCAAAGATAAAGTCTCCGCCGATGCATCTGGCCCATCGCCCGGGCTGTGGAATGCACTCAAGGTTACTTCACCAACAACACCATTGAATCCTTTACACTCTGCCTCCCCGAAGAAGACCCCTTCCCCAGGTTTATCTTGTGGCCCGGTGGAAAGCAGAAATAAGGGTGGGGGCTTCAATATTTTCGGAATAAACCCATTGATTATACCCAGAGGAATATCCCACCCAAGAGACTAAATATTGCAAGCGTTTGCGATTAAGCAGGAAGTCCAGGATAAGCGTCAATTTACGTAGTGCTTGTGGCCATCAATAATAGTCGGTGGGGGCCTCTCCGGTAGTCGTGCCAGGCATCGAGGCGGGGAGCCTCCTTGAGCAAGCTGGAATGGAAGACAGGATGGATGTTACTAAGAGGATTAGGCAAATCTAAGCGGGCAGTGACATCATTAATCACTTTAGTAATCTGAAAAGGTCCCACAAATCTATTGCCAAGTTTGGAATATTTATGCTTGCGTCTCTGAATTTTTTGTAGATAAATACACCCAGGAGCCCACGCAGAGGAAAATCCGGCGGTGTTTATCGCTTGCAGTTTTGGGAGTCCTTTGCTTGTTGTAAAGCGGTCTGGACCGACTTCCATCCCTCGGCTAGGGATGAAATCCATTGTTGAAATTCTGGGGGGTCCAAAGCTGCTGCGGGTAGTTGTAACCTTGGCGGGGAAAGAGGCGACCAGACACAATTTCAAAGGGGTTTTCTTTGTACTACTATAGAACCGCATTGTTGTAAGAATTACTCCATAAAATGGAATAAGCTCGCAATTGTCTTGGTGGTAGTTGGTGTAACAAGCGTAAATACTGCTCTAGGGTTCTGTTAGTTCTCTCCGTCTACCGCCCGTCACTTTGAGCGTGGTAGGCGTGACGGTGACCCCCAACAACCCCAAAAGCGCTTTCCAGAACTTTGAGATGAATTGGGGGCAGCGGTGGGAGACCACCTTAAGCGGAATGGAGGCAGGTAAACATGTTGAACAAACAGCCGTGCCAACTTAGGAGCGGAGGGATGGAAGCACATGGAATAAAATGGGCTTGCTTAGAGAATAAGTCTACCACCACCCATAAAACCGTGTTGCCATGACTTTTCGAAGACGGAAATCTGTAATAAAATCCATGGAGATGACTTCCCAAGGCGGGGAGGCTACGGGAGAGGTTTCAATAGTCCATGGGGCTTTCAGAGATGGTTTGGCTTCTGCACAAACCGAGCAGCCTTTAATGTATGCCTCAATGTCTTTGCGCATTCTTGGCGCCACAGAACTGCGGCGGGCTAAATGCAGAGTTTTCAAAAGCCAAAATGTCAACCCGAGCGGGCATCGTGGCAAGCTTCAAGAACCTGCTTGCGGAGGGAGAGCCGCGTACCAACATTCCCCTCCGCCAAACTCCATTCTCCAAAGCGCGGTGGGAGTCCTTGACGTGGAGGCTCGTTGCAGCCCGCCTCCTCCAGTTCCGCAGGGAAAGGAGGCAGAGACTGGGAAGCGAGTGGAGGAGAAGTGGAGCGTTTGAGATCGGGTGACAGCCAACCCCAGCTGGGAGGGGAAGAACAGTGCGTGGAATGTCTCGTAAGGCAGCCCCACCCCCCTCCCGGGCCAGAAACAGCGAGGCGAAAATCAGCCAGTTTGTTGGTTTTCCCAGGGAAAAAAATGGACTGTAAAGAGAAACGAGAAATGCGGCCCATGAAGTTGTTTGCGGACATCTTGAGGGGGTGGAAAAGAGCTGCCAGGTTTTTATGATCGACCAAACTTGAAAGGGGTGCTTAGCCCCCTCAGCCAGTGGCGCCAAGTGGAGAGTGCTACTTTGATGGCCATGATCTCTTTGTCTCCCACAGTCCAGTTGAGTTCGGCACCAGAGAATTTTAGACAAATAAGCACAGGAACCAGTCTACCATCTTTATTTTTTTTTCTGCAACAGGGCTTGCCCCAGTGCTTTGTCGAAGCGTCCACGTGAACCACAAGCGGGGAGATCTGGGTCAGGGTGCTTTAGGATAGAGACCGATTGGTAGCATGAATTTTAATAGTTGAAAGGCTGTTTGACATTCCTCAGACCAGGAAAGGGGCGGGCTTGGCCGGACAGTGGATCTTTACCCTTAGTGCGTAAGAGGTCTGTGAGAGAGAGTCAGTTCAGCAAATTGGGGAATATAAAATCCACGATAGAAATTAGCAAAACCAAGAAAGCGACTGGAGTTCTTTGCGGTTGGTGGGGGGCAGAGCCATTGGAGGACTCGTCAATTTTAGCAGGATCCATTTTAAGCCCTCGAGTGAGATCCGGTAACTTAAATAGTCAATGGAGGTCTGATGAAAAGCAGCATTTGAGAGTTTGGCAAAGAGAGTTGTCAAGCAAGCGTTTCAATACCTCTCGAACCAATATTTCATGCTCTTCTATAGTTTGTGAGTAAATTAAACGTCATCTAAGTATACAACAACTCCCTTGTACAGTAAATCATGGAGTACTTAGTTGATAAGGGCCATGAAAGCTCGAGGGGCCCCACTTAACCCGAATGGCATTATTAAATATTCAAACTGTCCAAACTTTGTGTTAAACGCAGTCAGGTGTTCATATCCTTCAGCAATTCTGACTCTGTAGTAAGCTTCTCTCAAGTCCAATTTAGTAAAAATCGTCCTTTGCCGAGTGCATCTAAAAGGTCCTTGATCAAAGGCAAAGGATATTTATTGGACAGGGAGACCCGCATTGAGACCTCGATAATCTGTGCAAAAGCCGTAGAAGACCCATCTTTCTTTTGACAAACAAAAGCAGGGAACTGGCGTGTGTGTGTTTGGTAGCCATACGTATGAACCGCGAGCAAGGTTCTTGTCTAAGAGACGCAGTTCCTTCTCCTCATTGGAGGACTCATGCGGTAGATTCTACCCCTTGGGTAGTTGTGCCCCTGGTTGTATGACAATTTTACAGTCAGTGTCTCTGTGGGGTGGCAACTGATCGCATTCCTGCTCCTGAAAAACTCTGGCTAGATCATGATATGCAGGTGGGATGCCAATAGAATCGGGAGCAATCACTGGCAGAGCCAGGGAGGGGTGTGTGTCAGGAGGCGTTGGGTTTCTTCCCAATTCATGTGTTCACCGGCGGGAGGGTCAGTGAATTCTAGGATCCTTTCTTTCCAAAATGAACTTTGGTTCATGTAACAATAACCAAAGGCATGCCCAAAACTATGGAGTGTTAGCCACTGGCGCCAAAATAAAACTAATTTTTCTCCCAATGGTGCAGTAGCGAGGAGGAGAACCGGCTGTGTGTTTTGTACTGGGCGGTCCTTACGTTCGAGGGCTGCCGTCCATTTGGGTGAATGGTATAGGCTTAGCCAGGAATTCGGTCTAGACCACAAGCTCCTCTGCCACCTGGGGCGGCATTAAGCAGTGGAGCAGCGGAATCCCACAAGGGCGAGGCTATAATGCGAGAGTGTGTTTAGCGGGGAGTTGGCCAGAAATGCTTGAACAGTAATGGGGCGCTGCCTTCACTCACCGTCAGGAGGTGGGCCCCATGTCCATGGGGCTGAAGAAAGGCAAACAGCTGCTTCCCCACCTCCTCTGGAGTGCTTAACCGGTCACCGCTTTAAGAGCGAGCCAGTGGGAAGCGACCCCTGACCTGCGTGGTGGTTTGGCAGGCAGTCTTGTGAGCTGGAAGCGGTTGGTTTTGTTTCTTGGGACAGTTGGCGGCTAGATGACCTGGCCCTCCGCAGTAAAGACACAATCAAATTCGGCGGCAGCGTTCAGAAGTGGTTTCGGTAGAGGCGGCTGGAAGCTTGACTTGGTGGACACAGTAGTGGTTTTAGGGCGTGGGCGGCCTCCTTGGCGGCGTATTCCAAGCGAGGCGCCACTTGGGACCCTAACTGGATCCAATCTGCAATAGTCTACGAGGAACCCGAATTAAAACACCGTTTCCGCGTAGCTTGCCGTCCACAGCATCCGAGGAAGTATTAGCATTTCATGCGTTCAGGCCACTCAGGGAAGTCGAGGCAGCCGCCGCCATCGCAAATTCCGCGGGCAAATTCTGCAAGCAGGCGGTTGCCTTGCTGGATGGTTTTGATAGATGCGGATAGCTTCATTCGGCGCCTGGATCTTGGCGCTCTTAAGGCTTGGAGGAATCGCGGGCACTGTCGAGAGTCCTCATCCTGCAAATCCAAAGAGTCCGCGAACCAGTCGGCTGCTGCCCCATCCAGGACTGAGCGATGTCCACGTATTTTTAGCTCAGACCCCGGGTATAAATCATCATAGTCTTCCAAGTGGGCATTGAGTTGCAAGATGAAGTAGGGAAGTTTAGGCGGTCCCATCAAAAAGCGGGCTGGTATCGAGGCGGTAGTAGCCCGGATTCGGCTGACTCTTAAGCCTGCTGGGGAGGTGGTTCAGCGGGTTGAGCAGGTTGGGCAGGCAGCTGTTATGCGGGGGGGGCGAATGGAGGCGCTGGCGGTTACGCTGGCGTTTGGGTGGCAGGACCCAGATGCGTGGCCCCTGGCACCGGCCTGATCAGTAACAGCCTAGATTCCAACTTGGGGCTTCCTGGTCTGCTGCCTCCTTAGTTCCCTCTCTAGCATAGCCAACTCCCTCTCCTTGCCGAGTCAATGCATCCTGGTGCGCATGCAAAGCAGCTTTTCGTTCCAATTTAGCCAGTTAGGTCCCGTTTAAGGGCTTCAGTGAGCTTCGCTTTTCGCGCAGAGCCTGGCAGCTGGCGTTGCCGTTGTAAATCCAGTCTGGAATGTTCCAGGACTTTATCATGGACTGACAGATTCTGGGCATATTGTCGTTGGTAGCGTCTTGTACGGTCCAACTCAAGCTGAACTTCTTTGCGTTGCTGTTCGGTCCCTCTGCAGATTTTTAGCTCTTGCTGCAACTGTGCCCGTTCCTCCTCCCATAGCTGGCGTTCCACGGTTCCACGCTTGGGCATCTGCCAGTCGCCCACTTCCTCATCCCAGTCCTCTCGATGGGAGAGGGAACGATCCCGGCTGGGAATGCAGGCTTGCCGGACTCTTAAAATGCGTCTGGAAGCCGAGACATCGAGAACACAGTAGCCACCGGTGGCTCGAGGCACCTCAAGGTGCGTGCGCTGGGCGGGATTAGGGGTCCGATGGGGGAAGCCCGATGCGGATACCCCTCCCAATTCCAGAGTTTAGTCCGGTGTCCTTTGGGCGGGCCCAGTGCTGTGCCCGCGGTGGTTCCTTGGGAGCATCACCAAAATCACGAGTCCAGGAATCGTTCAATGGATTCCTGGGTTGCCATATAAAAGGTGGTCAAAGCCACGTCTCCTCCATGACAGGTTGCATCTGAGGTTTGTAATCCCACCGCGAAAGCGGGTAGAGATCCGATCCACAGGCTCGATCCATGGAGCAAGCGCCCCAAGCGACTCATGGAAGTCCCCATGGTCGTCGTCCGTCCCTCGTTCAGCGGGTAAAGGAAGACTTCGTGCTGATCTGAGGGCCGGGGAAGAAACCACCAGACCGTTCTCCTGCCGGTTCCTCCAGATCCAGAAGGAAAGGTCGGGCCCTCTTTGGGAGCTGCGCACAGCCCTTCCAGTAACATTCAACCTCTCCATGCAAGACAAAAGGTCCACAACACAGGAATATAGATGACTTAAGATTCGTGCCACAATCTAAGGAATTCCATAGAAGCAGAAATAAAAGGCTTTTGGGAGTAAAAGTCCCATTTATTAAGACATCTTAGAAAGCTCAAGTACACGCAGTGGCAGGAATGGCACTTCCCGCCAGAAGCACAGGTTATAACACCATTCACCCCATCCCCCCTTCCTGCTTCCCATGGGAACGGTGTCTTCATCTCCCGCGCAAAGATAAAGTCTCCGCCGATGCATCTGGCCCATCGCCCGGGCTGTGGAATGCACTCAAGGTTACTTCACCATCAACACCATTGAATCCTTTACACCTGCTCCGTCTTCGTGGTGTGGCCTGACTTCGTTCGGCATCGTTCCTCGGGCTGGCCGGACGTGTCGGGCTGGGATCCATAGAGGGCCTGTAGGAAGAAGGATTGAAGCATACCCCCTTCCCCAGGTTATGAGGGGGGCCGGTCCCCGCCAGGTTCGGTCTGGGAGTTGACGGTAGTAAACCTTGGCATGGGGGAGGGGATCTGACTGCCTGAAGTGTCTTTCTACGGGGGTGATCTGTTGCCCTGATGGTAGGGCGAGCAAATTCAAATGGTTGATGGTGAAGAGTACTTTTGATACTGTCTGTTGTATGTGGCCTAAGGAGTTAGAGCTGCCTCCCCTTTAGATTTGTTTGGCTAAAATTTCCTTAAAGTTGCGATTTGCGCTCTCTCAGCGTTAGAATTCCTTACCCGTACTGTTGTAGAAATTCCGTGTGTCAACCGCGATTCCCCAGTTGGTGCAAAACTGGAGCATGGCTGTGGAGAGAATATCTTGAGCGCATTGTCGCGTCTTTAGGCGGAGAATTGCAGCCCATAGCGGTAATGTCATGCAAAGAGGTGTTCTGAGATGATGACGTGATTGAGTGCTGGTTTCACCTCGAGGTAGGAAGTGTAAAGCCGTTACCCAGTAGAGTATCTCTATATGAGTTACATGCAGGTGCTTCCAAAGGAGGGCTAGGGCAGGGACCAAGGTTACGTCCATTTGCTACATAAGTCATTGCCAGGGCCCCTCTCGGAGGTTTGACCCCGGGGTCTGAAGAGGGGCCAAAGGCATGAGCATTGAAGAAGCACTAAAGATTTACTTATGATAGATTGTGCTTGGTTGAAGAGGGATGTATGGCAGGATCGAGGCGAGTGCTTTTGCCCTGGTGGAAAGAAGTTGTGTGTACTTCGAAAGGGGTCGGAGAAGGGGTAGGAATGTGGAGTAGCACTGTCTCGCGTGCTGGTTCCCCTAAGCTGAAAAGGGACTGGCCGAAGCGCGTTATTGTGAGCTGCGCATGTATAGCCCACGAAATATCGAGAAGGAAGGAGTTCTGGATGCTAGTAAGATTCTGTAATGTCAGGAAAGAGACTCATGAGGTTTGGAAGTCGATTCGAGAGGTGGCCCGTATGAAGCTCGGTGTAGGTGACACGATTACCGATGCGCTACATATTACGAATCGACCAAAAGGTTGAAAGAGAAGGGTTGAGGGAAAGGTTTGAAAGGCTAGAATGGCTCGCGGTAGGAAGGCGCTCAAGCTCCGGCTGGGCCGAGAGCTTGGGTAAGCGGTGTGTAAAGCCCGGTTTGCCATTGACCACCATTTTGTTGAAATACAATGCAGCGGCGGCAGCGTTTACCCAGTCGGCGAAGGCAGTGGGGCAGCACTTTGGAGTGGGGCAAGGAGGCTGCACTAAAAGGCGAGACGGGACAAGAGAGCAGAGTATGAAGAGAGAGTGAGGGCTGAGGATCCGGGGGGGAGGTGGAAGAGGACCTCCCCCAGCGAAATCACCTCCAGGAGCCCATTGCTTGGGAGGGTGAGGGAAAAGCGTTCAAGAGATGATGGAATTCCTGCTCTGTTCCAGAAGGGCATGATGATTTTTTCAGAGGTCCCACCCGACCATTACCATGGTGCAATGCTGGCCTTCCCTTGGTTGATGAGATCAGCGTAGAGCTGGCCTGGGGTGGAAAGACTTTTTTGCTTGGATTTACCTTATGAATTTGGTAGAGTAAGAGCCATTCGACCAAGAAGGTTTGTGGTGGTCGGGTGTATCCTAGAGAGCTCCGGTTGGGAGAGGGGGAGTGTTCAAGAGGAAGAGGAGAGGTTGATCACTTGAGGGGGACTCGATCCCACACCCATCGGCGAGCCAGGACCTCCTTTATTGCTTTCGAAAGAAGCGTCCCTTGTGTGTACTTCTGGGTGAGCTGGATCTTGTCCCCGGATCCCTTGGCGAGCGGGAGTAGCAGAGAACAGGGGGCTGGTGAAGCAGAGAGGTGGTGAGAAGGCGAAGAAAGGGGCGGACCCAAGGTTGAGGGTTCCGAGCAGCTGCTGCAGCCTGGAGGAGTGTGGGTGTGTCTGGAATCTGCATTTCTGGTATGATGACAGGAAGTGAGTAGGAGTGGAGGAGTTTATGCCCCAGATACAAGAATGGCTCGTTCTTTTGCTGCACCTTTTTCAGGAGGCGATGTATAGGCCTGACTGTTTTAATGTGTCGGCCAGCAGTGTTACCCACTTGGGGGGATGATCAGTCTTGCGGCTATTAGGATATCATCCATGCTTAATGGATGATTATAGCTCAGGCACTGGCGCGAAATGGGAGCTAGGGCGTGATCAACAAAAGAAACTGACACAAAGGTGGGGCTGTTGAGCATTCCCCTGGGGAATAAGCCACCTTCCATTGGTACCTACCAGCCATGGGGCTGCTGATGGTTAAGCTTACGGAGGTACCATGAAAGCAAGCGTGCTTTCGGTCCCCAGGAGAGAGAGAGGAGGATACAGAAGAAGCAATCCTTTAGGTCAACAACCAGGACCTGGTAGTCTGAGGGGATAAGGTTGGGGTTGGGCAGACCACATTGAAGAGGGCCACATGGAGTTTGGATGCAGGCATTTGTACTGCTCTGAGATCCTGGAGCCAATCGCTTCATACATGAAGCCACTCTTCTTTTTATTATAAAGACAGGTGTGTTCCATGGTGATGTGGAGGCTTCAATGTGGCCTGCAGCCAGCTGTTCCTCCACCTGAGTTGGTGTACATGGCAGTCAGCTTTTCCTACTCTGGATAGTGGCCACTGTTCTACCCAAACCCGGGGTCTTGGTGGTCCACGCATTGAGGAAAAATTGCAGTGGGGGGCGGACTTTTCGTCTCGAGTCTCTCCCATGGTGATGGGGAGAGCTGATGAGTTTGCACGTCCGAGCTCGGGGCGTGACTTCTGGTGTGGCCTGTTCCCCTTCCTCTCTTCCCAGGTGCTTAAAATGAGCCCCAGCCGGCCCCACTGATCAGGCAGCCCGGTCACTCCTTTCTCCGCTGATGGCACGGCGTCGAGGAGTTCTCTGTACCCTACTGGGTTTTACACCTAGACCCTTGATTTTTTGTGGAAGATGGGCGGTGGGCAGTGCCTCTCGGGAACGCAGAGAGAATCCCTTGTCGTCGCGGCTGCTCTCGTGAAACAGTGTTCCTGCAGGGCAGCTCACCACACATTAGGGTGTAAAGAGGCGAGAGCTCGAGAACAGACAAGCAAATTGAGTAGTCCCTGAAATGATGGATAGTTCACTACCTGCTTAATGGGGGAGGAGAAGGCTCGCAGTGAGGATCTAGGTCGGGCTGCGAGCTCCCCCACCGAACAGCCAGCGTCTCTTCACGGAGATGCCCTGGTTTGCCGTACTTTCGAGATACTGAAGTCTCGGAGCTGCCCTATGGCAGCAAGGAGAGTGTAGCTGAAGAGAGCTGGCCTGGTGGGTGAAAGACCCGATGTCCCGGCAAGCCTCGAGCATATCGACTAGTCCGGGGTTCCTACCTAGATCTGTGATCGCTTTTCGGCACTCGGCGGAGGCGTTTTCCCTAGCGAGGCGTTTGAGAAGTTCGCCCTGGGCTTCCTGATTGCCAACCTGCCTTCTAGCAGAGTGCACTCTTGGAACCCAGCCCTATTATTCACAAAGTCAGCGTATGGCTCCTGGGGCTTCTGTCTAATGGAGGCCGAAGATTTTGGGTTGGCTACTTTTCCCGGAACTAGGGACTTTAATAATGTGAGCGGCTTTGTATGCACTGTCAGGAGGCGACCGTAAAGGGTGGCCTCTGTAGCAGGAAGGACAACTTGGTTGTTGGGGTGGCCGATTAAGCCACTAGCAGCCGTAAAGCTGTTGTCGCGGCCGTGTAGGCGCCGCCAGAGGCGGCTCCCCTATTGATGAAACATTGCTGAAGCTGAACTTCGCTATCCCAGATAGCATATTGCGCAGGGTTCAGGTATCACGAAAAGGTGGTCTTCCAGTCACCCGGAACCATTGGGTGGTGATTCCTTGTGACTGCTTCTAGCATACCTCTCACACGCTAGGGGCTAGTACGATTCCCTACGTCCGCGCATCGCCTTGCGAATGAACGGTGAAATTATTATATAGCCCTAAAGGGGCGATTACTTCGACAATTCGCTGACGATGCGCCTCCCACCTCGGTATCTGTGTAGCGAGGGTGAATGGGGCATGAAGGCGAGGATATCGAGCATCGTCTTCCATCAGGATTTCCTTCTCTCACCGCAGATCGTGACTAATGTCGGCTCTGCTAGGGTTTTGAAAACCAGCGCCATTACGTGGGCGGCTGGCCAGAATGCTGTGGCTTCAGAAGATATGAGGAACAAGGGGAGGCGGTTTATAGCAGAGGATTAAGAGAAAGTTCGGAGGGTGAAACTTCCAAGCTGAGAATTGGTCGAAAGGAGGAGGTGACTATAGCAAGGGAGACCATAGGTCTGCAGGCTGATGGCGACATAGCATTGTCTCCACGTCCAGTAGCGAGAGAGAGGAAGTGACACGCAGTGGCGAGGCTCTGCGTGAAGAGTGCGCCCGATGTTTTTTCCCAATCGCTTAAGATTTAATGTCCCCCCCTCCAGATTTACCATGGACATTGAGTACTTCAATCTCCTCAGCAACCAATTTCGCGCAGCTCCCCTCTCTTTATGGAGACCCTGCCGCATTTAGCTAATGCCACTTTTTAGTTAGATTAGCGTGCTTGTCATAAGCCCTGCTTTAGCAAGCTCCCATACCTGCTACCACGGTGTTTAGATGGGACGAGAGAGTGTCCTAGAACTTCGGGTCCCTGGATAAGCCGATCCAGCGGGGCGGACGATACCGACAGGTGGGTCCCCTGGATCGTAAGCCCGATCCAAAGCGGACTTCGATTACTGCCTCGACCTTTCCAAGCGACGGTAAGCAGAAGGGTGGAGGTTCGAGGATTCCGGTTTCGGCACCAACATGGAAGTCGTGCCCGCGAGGGTCAGTAGCATAAGAATAGAGGCGAGACCGCGGTGGTGATAACTACCTGGTGGAGAGCGCCAGCAGCGGGCCCAGCAGTGTCCGTGTTCCTAGCGACTCTCCAGCGTGCTTTGGTTCTTGGCACCTTTATTATTATGATTCTCTAAGCGGGAAGCGTGTAGAAGGGCGGAGCAGGGGATTCCGGGAGGCGGGGAGAAGGCGGGGAGACTGAGAGATCATCATGTGATGCATGATCTCACCTGGCTACTACATGCGGAGAGGAGCATCAGCGTCTGGGCCTAATCCTCACCTGGGGGCAAGACCATTGTCCCTTTGTCCGGGACACCCGGTGGTTGTGAGCCAGGTAGTTCATGACCCGTGACTCATCAGGGGATGAGGGGTGGGGGAGTGGTGCGACCAGAAGGCCGTAGGAGCGCCGGTGTTCCAGCGCTCTACTTACGGTGCTGCTGGGTCAGCAGTTCATCCCTACAAATTTCCTAATTTAGAATCTGACAATGGTCTATATAGACTAGAAATGTCTACTATGACTCCCTGAAATATTCCAGTGTAAAAGTTCTTCCCCAGCCCTGCTTTGATATCTTTGAACTGGGAGATGCAGAGTTTGAACCTGGAAACTTTTTAAAACAAAGCATGTGTCTCAGTGGGTTCAGCAGGTTCGCACCACTTCGGTAGAACCAGAGGCGTTCCTCCCATTGGGCAAAGTGGGCAGCAGGGAGAATCTGAGATCCCAAGTTTTAAAATTGAAAGGAATGCTGTTTCAGGGTGTGGGGGAATCCACCCCAAAATAGCATCACTTTCAATGTTGTTTTAATTGGGGATCCCATATTCTCCCTTTAAGGTGGATTTAAAAGGAGAATCTGGGCTCCCTAGTTTAAACACCATTGAAAATGATGCTGTTTGGGGTGGGTTCCAGCATCACTTGTTTAAACTAGGGAGCCCAGATTCTCCTTTTAAATCCACCTTAAAGGGAGAATCTGGCGTCCCCAGTTTAAATAACATTGAAAGTGATGTTGTTTCCCCCAATTGGGGGGGGGGCTGGTACAACACCATAAAATGTTTTCATAGCAGTAATAAAACATTTTGAAAGCATTTTGAAAATGTTTTCCAAAAATTATTTCTGCTGTGTGGCTTGGCCCATTGTTGTGTTCAGATTTGTGAGTTGGGGGATGTTCTATAATGTGATGGTGACTTTGAAATGACCTGGTGGAAAAAATCATTGTTTGGTCACGGTAGGGGAGGGTGGCCGCCCATGGGGGGGGGGCATCAAACTCAGGTTTTGCCCAGGGCTCCAGTTTGCCTAGGTACACCTCTGGGCAGAACCAGTTGTTAAAATGGTGCTTGTAAACAACCAGTTGTTAAATTATTTGAATCCCACCACCGGAACTGGTTGTTAAATAATTTGAATCCCACCACTGATGTGTCCTAACATTTCAGTATGGACTTTAAAAGACGGCCAAATCTGTATTTAGTTAGTTTTTATTCCAAAGTTATTTCTTTAAAAAAAAAAACCCTAACAATACTGTCAGAACTACATGAGGTAGGACATGTAGCAAAATAAAGGAAAAATATTTTGAAGCAAGTATGAATACCAATACTATTTTGAAAGAACTTATTAAAATTACAAATCCAAAAATATAGTATTAATCAGCTTTACAATCTTATACAATACACATTTCATAGAAAGATTGATAATGTCACCATTATGTTTTTCTAATATACCACAATATGGAAAAAGTAGCACACAGGGCTATTCAATCTTCAGATTTGTGTCCTGCCCTGCAGGAATACAATAGATGCAGACAATAAAAGCATTTGGGCCTGTATTACCCATTGTTTTACAGTGCAGTTTCTCCATTCACTTACGCTATACATCAACATATGTAGCATGTGGGATCAATCCTACAAGCAAGCATGTGCTTAATATTTCAGAGGTCAAATCTTGGTCCACAACTGAGATAATTTTACAGATAATGCTAGTGGCATACATAACACTAGAATAATAATAATAACAATGATGATTTGGTTGGATCTAAAGAGCTACAAGCTTTAGCTGTGGAGTGGGTCTCTGAGACTGCTCCATTCCGTCTACAGTCTTTGAACCTTGAAAAGTCACTCCTGAGGGTTGGAGAACCTTCCGAAATAGCATAAGGTGCTGCAGTAGGAAGGGGGAATCACTGAAAACTCTCTGCTCTCTTGCATACTTTCCACTTGTTCAACACAGGCTTAGATCAAATCCAATAATAACGGTAATGTCGTGAGCTTTGAAACTGGAGCATTTTATATGTTTTGAATAAACTGCATTGGAATAAAATGCTAAGAAAATATAGCAATATGTAACACAGGATCAAGCAAGTTACTATTCTTCATAGTTTATCATGCATCCCATGTCTAATTAGCAGTTTTTTCCCATTAAGATTTACATGCAGTTAAGCTCCTTTTCAGTCATAAAAGAGAAAATGTCTTCTGTACAGTAATATTACACCTTTATACAAATTTTAGGAAATATCTTTAAGGACATCTTCTTTTTCTTCTTCCAAGCATGCCATTTCCTTCTTTTCTTATTTTAATTTATTTATTTATTTATTTTGCTGTTTCACACTACAGCAAATACTCTGAATGCCTTGCCTCCTGGAGGATTCTGTAAACTGCAAAAAGATAACAAAACAGGTTATTCCACAAAATTTGGCTTGTAAGATCTTAATCTTACCAAGCACTTCTATACACACACACACATTTCTATTTCTAACTTTTAATGATGAAGTTCATATATTAAATTTTATATAGGCAATTTTTAGGTTTAAGATTTTTTAAAGTTAAACATGGAATACTCTGGAGTCATTAATATATCGTGGAATCAGTCCATACGCATGTATGTGTCACACACATAAAAGCAGGATAACTACAAGGATTTAAAGGCATCTCATTTTCTCTCCCTTCTTTGTTTCCTTTCTTGACAACCCCTGTAGCTTATCACCCTCTCCTGTTTCCTTCTCTCCTTCCCAGTCCCTAACCATCTTGCCTTTATCTGCCCCCTGACTCCAGCTTTTCCTACTTTCCTTGAGATGGCAACTTTTATCCAGGATAATTATGGCTCAGTTGTGCTGTCATGCCCCCATAGAAGCTCTTGTTATTTTCCTTATTAAGCATCAGTTTCCCTATAGCTAGCATGGGTTTAGTTCCTTGTATAGTCTTCTAAGGGAGGGAATTTTAGTCAGAACTTGTCCCTTTAAGACATTTCCCTAGAGACAGTCTTCCTATAATCTCAGTCAGTCTAACGTGCCCAGATAGTTGGAAGGCTGTAATATCTGTTAAGTATATTGTGTATAGAGATAATATAAAATTAAGGTGTCAACAGAAAATAGAATCCAGACAAAAGACTGAAGGAACCAGGACAAAGCATAGACAAGTGGACTTTCTTGCAAGAAGCCAGGAAAGAATAAAAGTCTACAGCTTCAAGTTTGCTCCAGTCAAGCAAGTACCTTATCTTAGTCAGACCCTGGGAGGAGTTGGGGTCACAAAGAGGGAATTTTTAAAGTTGGAATGTTGGGCGCCACTTATATTATATTTAATTTACTGTGATTTGATGTATTGCTGCTAGAGTTCATTCTATGGTTTTACCGCTGCTTTAAAGTCTAATGTTTTCAGGTTTTAACTGTCTTATAGTGTTTTATATGTTGTACATCGCCCAGAGCCCTTCGGGGATGGGGCGATACAGAAATCTAAGACATAAATAAATAAATAAAAATAAGCAATAAACCTTGTTTTTGAATTGTTACATCTTGCTTGTGTGTCTCCCACTCTGTTCCACCCAAGAACAGGGCACCTTTAGATTGTTTTACTTGGGGAACAGAACATGTGCAGTGCTGACTGTGAAACCAAGTCGAGCCCAGTTGTGAGCTGGAGAATCTGCAAGTACTTGTGGAAGGCACCCTAGTTTCTCCTGTAGCTCCTTATCACACTATTTCCAGCAACCCACCTTTTATCTTCCCCCCAATTTCAGCTATGGTAATTATTTATTTACTTATTTTCTACCTGCCATTCTCCCCAGTAAGAAAATGTTCTCCATTTTATCCCATAGCCTTGCAGAGAATAAGTGACTTGTCCAAAGTCACCTAGTAAACTTCCATGGCAATGAAAATTTGAACTTGGGGATCCCAGTCCATCACTCTAACCATTATACTACACTGATAGTTATATGTATCTCATAAGTACAGCTCACAGTGCAAGGTTATTTAGAGCTACATCAGTATTAATCCATTGACTTCACAATTCCTACAAAAATATAATGTAAGATGAAAAAAGATGGCAAGTAGAAGTGATATTGATAGAAAACAATGTTCCTGAACGTTGTGCTTTGTACCTTTCGGAAAAGATTCCATTTTGAAATGAAGCAATGTACATCCGTCTTTTGTCCACTGGCATAATATCAATAAAGCCTCCTTCATTGCGAATAACTCCAGCATGAATAGCTGTTCGACAGATACTAGATACCTAGGAGAAAGAAATATAAAAGCGTTCTTTAAATACTTGTGTAGAATTACAGAATAATGCACTGAACTAATATAAGTATCATTTTTTCTACTTAAGTTCCATAAAGTTCCATTAAGTGGTATTATTCTCATTAATACCAATGTACAAGTTAAACCATGTTTAAAATTTATCTCACTTAAATCAACTGGAGATTGAAAAGCACCTAGCACAAATCCAAAGAAAAAATTCAAGAATAATTTATGTTAATAGAATAAAAGTACATCTAACTGTCATTTGAGATTCACACTTAGACAATGACATTTCATTATTTCAAGACCATCTAGCATTATTTATTTACATTCTTTATAGTCTGCCTTTTTCACTGGGACTCAAGGCAGATGGATTACACAGAGTGAAACAGTACAATCAATTGGATGGGATATTAAACGAAAAAATAAGATCTAAGTTGTAAAACCAACCAGAAATCTAAAAAAAACACACACAACTGAAGCAAAGCATGACACAAATGATGCAAGATTATATAGTAGGATCCAGTTTAACAGCAAATTATTCACATTAGTATGGATCAGGTACCATGGACACTGCCGCCCCCGCCAACACAGGAAAAGAAAGAACAGTTTCTACCCATGTGTGTAAAAAAGTCCTGGCCAAACTGGGTTCTGATTGCAACAGCCATCCAAAAACTATTAGCCCATAGTCAGGTGTTTCTTATATCAAAGGGTTTTCTTATTTTCTTCACAGGATGCAAAAACATTAGGTCCAGGATCAAACATCAGTCCATCCCCATAAATGTGATTCTTCCTAAGATGAAAAGCCATCCCCTGATCTCATACATGACAGTCCCTACTTAGATTTTTTAAATCAGTGGATATCTCAAATGATCTTTATATATATGCCCCCTTCAGTTCAGTGTGATTGACTGATGGGATTAAGTTCCATCCATAGCTCCATCCTAGCTTGAGTCAGTTACATTATTCACCTCTGCACCCTTATAGCATGAGATTACACAATGTTCCTTGGTATGTAATGTAGGATGCCTGTGTAAAGAATGATAATAAGACAGTAAGAATTTCCTTCCTGGTTAAAACCAAAATCAAGTTCAGTTTTCTATATCCATTAGAGGCCAATAAAGTGCTCCAAGCATAATGCTATTGAACTAGAGATTTACACAATAATGCTGGACTTGCTGTTATATTCAAAATATGATGTCATACTTACATCAGAATAAATACGTGTTCCAATTACTCGGGCATAATGTGCATTTGCCTGCATGCAGTTGTGAGGACAATAAACCCTGGACAAAATGGAAAAAAATGAAATATAAAGTACAAGCAGTTGAAATTTACATAAAAAGACAGTGACTGTTCAGGCTGGGTAGATGTAGTTGGGAACAAAATACATCTTCTCAGCTTTTCTCTCTTAGTAATATGCCATCTTGGGTTCTTGGAAGCTAAAGAAATACCTAAACAACAGATCTGAGATACATCTCATTAGGCTGATCAAGCCTGGGCACACCTCTATGGGAAGGTAAGGAATCATAGCCACTGTCTGGCGAACTACCTTTGAACATTAGAATTCGCCAAATTCAGGCTAGCTCAGTGTTCATCTTAGTTCATTTTAATAACCTGCCCTCAGTATTACTGAAAGGGAGATACTTTCATATTCTATTCTCAACGTCTGTGTTCCTGCCAATTGAGCACAACTGAAACATTGGAAATGTGCTATTATGCTGTCTGTTTCATAAGGACATCTGTCCCACGTATCTCACCTTCACCCTGTCTAAGTTCCTAGGAAGATCTGGTAAATTCTACACATATCTCCTTCTCGCAGATTGATCCAATCAAACTACCTGAGACTGTGTCCATTAGAAAGTGGATATTCCAAACATTTTAATAACTTTTATGTATACAGCACAATAAGATTATAAATTTTAATCTCTTCATTAATATTATTTTTTTTGTAAATTGTGCTGTGTTAAACTCATGTTGAGTGATCTTTTAATCGTAATAAATGTTGATAAAGACAGTTGTTACTGAATATTGTTTCTGAATGCTGTTACTGAATGAAAGCTTAAACTGAGAATTGAACATTATAATGTTCATTTGCTTTATTATTTCATTGTTTTCCATGAAATGTGGTCTTCTGTAAGTTACTCTATGGATCACTTGAAAATTCTGTCAATCCTTTTTGGTGGTGCAACCATTTTTGTGAATGGGGAATTTTAATGAATGAGAGATGACAGCATTAAAATTATTGAAGCTTTGTATACTATCAGTGCCTTGAAATTCTGTGATTCTAAAAGAATCATCAGTTGGCTCATAAGATTCCTTCTCAACTAGATGAGGAACGTAATGAAATAAGAGACAGATTCAACTGGTTTACCTTGGACAGTGTGTGGCTGGCTTGTAAAATGGACACAATTGCTCCACAGTTGTTTCACAAGTGACAGCTTGTACTGAAATTTAAAAAAGGTGATACATCCTATGAAATAGCATATAATCAAACAAACCAAGAATGCTATTTTATATAAAAATACTAACCTGCAACTTTAGAGACTGTGAAGGAATTAGCAGACTGGTATTTGCTGAAATAAAAACAGATTTCTTATCAGTGTTATGACAAAAATAATGTCATCTCACACAATTTGTGAAGAAATTACAATAATAAAGACATCACAAAATAAGCACAAGAACTTGTTCAGCAATTGTTCATCCGAACTTTTTCTAATTTTTTTTGTAACAAAAATGTAACATTTTATAATTGGTATTATTTTGCCACAGAAAAAAGTACTGACTATCAACTATATGCAGTCGGATAGTTCACTGGTATAGATATAGGTGGACTTAGATTATGTTTCACTTCATTTCAGTGAGTGACTGCAATTTCTTAGCCATTGATACTATTATTATTTCCAGCAGACCTTGACAGCAAAGCCAATAAATGGCAGAATTGTTAATTGTGGTAAGTGCTAGTTACCATTTTAACAGTGTACTGAATGATTTGCTGGATACAGCAGAGAGGGCAATGGAGGGTGGTTACAGCTGCACATCTAAGGACATTTTCCTGGGTGTGAGCCCCATTAAATCATATGTAACTTATTTCTAAGAAGACCTGTTCCCTAAATAACCTCCCATGATTCTGAGACTATTTAGCACATATCAGGCAGGAAAGCTGGAGATGTTCCTTGAATTAACTTGACTCCAGAACAGCAACAGTAAGGCCATTTATGTACTTGTGGTCCCCTTTGCATGGAGTGTACATTCCCTTCGGGTTTAATTTTCAATTACGCATGGGTTTCCCCCTCTTCAGAACTCATAACACTACAGATCAGAGAAGCCCCACAGTTTGTGAAAGCAGGCAAAGTGTGATTTTTTAACCTACCTGCGCAGGAATAGCAAAGCAGACCCGTGTGCATTTTGCTTCCTTCGGGTTTTCTGTTCCTCTCTGCCTTTCCATGCAAGAGCAGTTCCACCCACTCCCCCACTGGCATTTCTGGGATCAATGGGGCTTCTTTTTAAAATTTTGATAGTTTTGATCTATCGCACGAGTGACAGATCATGATAACAACTTTTTAAAAAAACAAGTGCAAACAATCTCCAGACTCAGAAGCAGGAGGCAGGCAAAATGGTGGCAAGGCTTGAGAGAAGTAGTGGGGTACCTCCTCGCATGTAAATGAAGAGATGTGGGGAGACCCCACTGCAGAACAAACAGTTGCACTGAAAAAAGTAAGTGCCCAAAGAGCCGAAGTCCAAAGAACATGACAGGAAGAATTTCTTACTATTCATCCTTAATATTCAAAGCTCATCTACTTTCAAACATGGAACAAGAATATATGCAAGCTCCAAAAATGTACAAATGGAGAAACAAAAGTAAAAGTACACTTTTAACAATGACAAACAGTCAGCAAGAATCAATCGATCAATATTTGTTTGTGGCATCAAACAATGTCTTCAACAGACTAATAGAGGATACTGTATGATGCCACATAGAAATGCTGGTCTATTGATTCTGATTTAACTGTTTCTTGGTATCTCACATGTAGATGCAAGGCTTCAAGAATGTTTCAAAGATTTAGCATGTAAATGAAGACTTTAAGAATCCATTTCTAGCCTGATTGACAGTTTGCAAAATTTGCTTGTCATGGAGAGATATCTATGAAATATTTGCAGGTCTACTGTTTCACAGTACACATGCCTAATGTCATTTGTACTTAATCAGAATTTTTAGTCTGAGATAACTAAGTTGTGACTTATAATATGCAGTATGTTTGCACTACTGAAGAAGGCAAAAGCCAAAATGAATGATACATGTTGGTTGTTCTTGATAATATAGTGAACCAGGAAAAATAATTAGGTCTGTACTCACCCAACTGACTGAACACCATTTCTATAAGACTTGATAAAATAATGTTTTCTTCCTTGTCTAGTAACATCAACCCAGCCACCATCATTGTCTAAGATGCCATAATGCATTGCAGCTCTGCAAATGCTCGATTGCTAGTAAAGAAACATAACACAACAGAAATTAGTCTCCATAAAAAATATTTTTCCACTATGTTTCTAAGGACACAAAACAGTGTCATTCCCAAAGCTAAATGAGCTATTTTTATTTCAGTGCTGAGATAGGGAGTTAACAGATTATGTCAAAGGTGCTATACCAGTCTGACCACGTTTGTGAATTATCCTACAAATGAGGTTTCAGATAGGTCAGGATTTTGACTCAGAATAACGAACACTAAGTCTGGTATAAACCAAATAGGTATACAAACCAAACATCTCTTCAAATTTCTGCCAGATTTCACCTACTGTCAGACAACTTTGGTTTACAAAATGTTTTGCCAAATACATCATACATTGTCCAAAGTTTCTAGATAAAAAGAAAAATCAAGTAGTGCTACTTCAAACACGAATCACAATATTTGTACCATGTCATAATGAACACTTCCAACAACTTTGGCACTGCTATCCAAGCAGCCAGCAGGACATTCATACCTGTAGAATTAAAACAGAAATTAATCTGAGAATCTGTGATGAAAAGAATATTTATATTTAAACAAAATCCCCATGGTCTCAGGGATTCTAAGGTAAACTGAACAGTTTATCCTACCTATTGCAAGTTGTTCCTTTGCACTGGTCTCTTAATCGTACTTCACAAGAAACAATCTGAGCTGTTAAAAAAATCACTGTGTTTCAGGTTGTTTAGGATTCAGTTAGAAAATAAAACAAACGTTTAAAATAAAATCATCTTACACATTTGATGTGTACTTATGACTTCATTTCTCTCACTGTCATCGGAGACAGATGTGTGTAAGCTTAATTGATTCTGAGAGGTCTCCTGAACATGTAACTGCTGCCGTTCAATCTCATTGGTTTCCATCTCTGGAGAGTAAAGTCTCTCTGAACCTTCTGTTACAGAAAATAAAGGAAACAAACAATATTTCTCTCAACAAGCTTCTTCAGTTCTCGAAATGCAAAATGGCAACCACACCATTCAAAGTTTAGCACTTCTAAATCCCACTGTGTTTAAATATCTGCTTGTGGCGTTTTTAATGCTTGTTTTTTATATTAACTATATGGCCATTTCTGCATGGCGGCAGAAGCAGCTGGCCACCGGCATAATTTATGCCAGTGGAGCCTCGGGACCAATCACACGATCCCATGCGGGTGGTTCCAAAGCAGCCGTGGGCTGCAGGGGCGACTTCACAGGGAGCTGCCTACAGTTTGTTTTGTTTACCTACCTTTCCTCCCTGAGAACCTCTGGACAGAGGAAGGGACATACCCACACTGCCTTCTGACCCCCTGGGGGTTGGATGGCAGCGTGGGCATGTCCTTCCCACCCTCCAGAGCTTCACAGGGAGCAAGGCAGGTAAACAAAACAAACCGGAAACGTCTAAAAGCAGTGCTCTCTTACCCCAGTGCACTTTGGACAGCACTGGTGGGAAGACACTGCTTTCCAAACTCCTCACTCATGTTCCTAGGGCGCTGTTTTTGGCCCGTGCAGAAACTACCTTTGATACTGTTCATCAAAATATGACAGAAAGTTAACGAACCAAAGGCAAAGCTCATTGAAACCACAAGAGATTCTATGTTAAATTCAAAAGCTTCTGAACTGATATGAACGTTTGTTAGTTGATTAATTAATCTGATTGATTAATTAATTGCAGAAATTCTTCTCTTGCATGTCAGATTTTATTTACAAAAATTATAACTACAAAGTGATAAAAAGAAAGAATCAGAAGTGAGAATACAAAGGATTCTTAACCATGGCTTTTTCCCCATGTCCAATATATCCTGGGATAAGGAGATGAAATATCCCGGTTCAGTCATGACTTCCGCATGGCTTCTGGGTCTAACTTGGGTCTGCCCCATAAGATTCCCCTTATCCTGTGCTTTTCAAAAAACTATAAAATTGGTGGTTCTTTTAAAAAATCCTCATCGATCCCGCTCCCTTGCAAACACCGCAGGAGACAGACCGGTTTATTTTTCCCACTTTGCTGCCTGCAGCCAATCAGAACATCGGAAAAACAGGACAGTTCGCACATGCGCAGCAATGTTGGCATGGAACATAAAACTAAACTGGGGGCTATGCAAGTTCTTCCTCCCATCCTGAACGCACTGATGGGCTGCCATGCAGAGGGAGAAACACAGATAGAAACACCCCGATATGTATGACCCCAGTTTTTCCCCAGGATATATTGGCATGGGGAAAACGCCCATCACATTCTAAATCCTGGATCTGAAGATGCCAGCCACAATGCAGGTGAAACATCAGGAGAAAATGCAACTAGAACACAGCCATACAGCCTGAAAATCACACTACACCTCAGTGATTCCAGCTGTGAAAGCCTTTGACAATACAAAAAACTGCTTTGCCCAGGTGGCTGCATTTGTTTTCAGGGAGGAGAGAACACAAGCATATACAGGAGTTCCCATTAAATGAAAACTGTATTTCTTCTGTTAAGGCATCAAGCAAAATGCTAAGCTGGAGTTTTGGATGATCATTTCAATTAAATTTGTTGAGTACATACCTTTGTAGCAAAGGTTTTCTCTGCAGCCTCCTCCAAAACTAGGTGGGCATGCTGAACACGGGCGACCATGCTTGTATGGTGCATGCCCCCACCAGTTACCCCTAGAAAAAAATTGATAATTAGTATTTGTTAAACTTCATGGCACAATTTATAGTTACATGGTCTGCAGCGAATCATCTTTGCTACTGTTAAAGGAACAGAGGTTTTCTAAACTATAAGTTTGGATTAATAATAATGGCTAAAGCTGAAGTATTCTAATGTTTGGCCTATTAAGACCAGTGGAAAGTTTCACTTGTAGACTACCTGCAGAGCTAGTAGGTCTATACTGGGGAAAGCTCAAAATATGTTCTAAGTTTTAATTTTCATTTGTGAAGGGGGACACAATTAAATAATGGAGGAAAGCATTAGAGGCCTCATTGGGTGATAAGATGGACAAAGGGATATGATATTGAAAGGAGAAGAAACAACATTAAGGGAAGACAGAACAGAAAGATAATGGCTTTGCCAGTCTTCGTTACCAAATATGTTTGGATTTATTACCAGTGGAACCCGTAGCATCACCAATTGTATGACTTTTCTATAAAGAATGGCTAGACTGGTTCCGTTTTAGAAGCAGTTTGTCAGAATGGAGCTGTTCTCCCATTCCTATCTATAAGAATTTCACTCAGCTTCCAGAAAAAAACCTCAAATTTGATTCAAGTTCTGAATAGATTCATCATCAAATTTAACTTCAATCCAGAATTCCAACAGCTCTGTAGGCTTCATACTGTTGGTGTCTCTATATCCACAGATACACCCTATGCTCAAAGGCTTCCTATGGCAATTACTAATGAAAAATAATTACATCACTATGGCCTTTACTGCACGGGCGGAATATGGCGGCCTGGGGACGGCAAAAACGCCGTCCCCAGGCCGCCATTCGCACAGGGGGCGCAGCTGCTGCGCAGCCGCGCCGCCCTCGCACCACCCGACCGGCGCGAAGCCGGCATTTCCCAACCTCGCTCGGGGAGTGAGGTTGTTGGGAAATGCCGGCTTGGAGCCACTGCCGTGCGAACGGCAGCAGCTCCAAGGCGCCTTCCCCCCCACTCCCTCCCTTCACTTACCTGGTCTCCGGCCCTCTGCCGCATCGCCGGGGCCTGGGGACACGCCCCCCTGCTCTGTGACACTGAAGCAGGCGCGCAGGGCAGGGGAGGCATGTCCCCAGGCCCCGGCGATGCGGCAGAGGGCCGGAGACCAGGTAAGTCTACCGGGCGACGGCGCCTGGTTCTTTCTGGGACCGTCCATGCGGACGGTCCTGGCGTCGTCGAGTCGGCGTCAGTTACGCCGACCCAAGCCCTTCCGCCTCCGTGCAGAAGCGGCCTATATTACATTAACACAGGAAGTCTTTGAGCCAGGAAGACATGATCTCCAGTGCCTCCAAAGCATTCAATATCATGTTGGAACTCAAGCCATAACCTGCCTCAATACAATCACACATTTAACTGTACAACCTTAAGAAGAGTTACTACAGTCTAACTTCATTCATTTCTATGGGTTTAAACTGGAGTAACTTTCCTTAACATTGCATAGTTAGATGTGCGCTTATACATTATCAGATAATCTAATAATGTACTTCCTTAGATGCATAATGCTTAAATAATTTTACAATTTATCAGATGCATATTTAAAAGCTCTACAATTTAATAATTACCTAACAATGCTGTATCAAACACAATCAAGACTATAGCAAAAAGACAGCCTTATTGAATTTTATACAATATTTAATTTCATATGGCCATTATTTCAGGTAAAATGCTGCTAATTAGGTTTCTTCTAATCATCCCTTATGAAATCAGCAAATTATTTTCATAAATAGAGTTGGCAGATTTTACACTCTGCTTGGAATGTTGCAATTTTGGATTGTAACAGATTTAGGTTGAAGTTCTCAGTCCTCAAAATGTGTTAATACTGCATTATATCATAGCCGCACTAGAAACAAAGAGGCACATTGTAGAAAATTAAAATAAACAAAATCATTCTCATTTACCCCCAACAGCATTATCTAGTGGATAATATCTGCTTTCCCTTTCTAAAAAAAGCAGGTGTCAAAGTCCAACTACACATGCAAATACGAGTAAAATAGCACCAATGCTTTTTTTAAGAGGATAAAAAAACAACTTATAATGGGAAATCAAGAGTGGAGAAGTGGAAGGAATTCTTAACTCCTGCATAATTATGACAGTATTGGAAGGGAAAGCAGCCTGGGGCAGAAAGTGGTTTCCAATGGACATTCTTTGTGTCCTTTCTGCATTTCCAGTCTATACCAATCCTTTTAAAGTACCTTTTCTTTTATAAAAATGGTATTGGGCATTAATTACATTTCTTATAGAGTGTATTGAGAACTTTAGTCTACTTTACATACTTACTTGGGAGAATAATTGCACACCAAGTAAATGGCTTTTGGCCATATTTGTCCCCAGACATTCATGTTGTGACACAAATTAACAGCACAACCTACTCTGCTGCTTGTTGCCCATACCACCTGAAAGGTAAAAATAAAACTAGTTAATCCATTCCTAGACACTTGTTGATAAAAATGTAATCCATAAAAATGAAAAAAAACTAAACAATTATTTTCTTTTGTCTTTACACACACACACACACACACACACACATTTATAGGCATAATACAATCATACACAGAAAACTTAGTACAAGAATATATGTGGCATATTTGTAACAGGACAAGTGAATACAAGCCATTGATTTAAATAATTTATTAATCTTTATTAGAGTAAAATTATTTTGATCTTGGTAAACATATACATATTAATCTTTGAAGGAAAACATTAAATTGATTTGCAACAAAATCAGATTTTATAATTTGTTGGATTATATATTGCTACTATCGCTCGGTTTAAGATAAATATGAATTTAACAAACAAATATGTTTGTTCCTTGTAAGGGGAGGGCGGGATACAGGCCAAATAGGTAGTAGTAGTAATAGTAACAGCAACAATAATAATGATAAATATTTCCACAATATCACTCAAACTAATCTTCCATCTGAGAGAAATATGTATCTTTTGCATAGTAAATTATCCTGTTTTTGGAAACCTTTTTGAAATTTAGCCAATAACCTATTGCATAGTGGCTTGGATCCACCACAGTATTTCTGAAAATGCAAGATTGTCCATCTGTGGAGTCTGATTCTCTTGCCTTCTTTTTCTAGGACAACCTCAAATATCCTGGAAATGCAGCAGCATTAAGGAGGCATTTTGGCTACAGAAAGTGATGGCAGGAGAGAAAGTTAAATTCCACGTGTGAAGGTTTTGCCCTGGAATCATTCTAATAGATCCATAGAAATGTTATGATGGATCCAAGCCATTGTATCTCTCACCTTCCAGAAAATTATCTTACTTAGTGTCTTTGTATAGGTAAAGAAAACCAAATCAAGATCTGTTATTTAATTATATATACCCCACATTTTGAATAGATTGACCAATTTTGTGTGGCTCAGCAAATCTTTAGTAAGGCTTCTGAAATATTCCTGTAACATTTTTAATGACTTTCCTAATTTTTTAAATCAATTTTGTCTTGATTACTTGAATGACAAAAATAAAGTGGAAAATTGATGCACATACCTGTGTATAATGTGTGCACACAGGGCCAGAACATCTATAGGGGCAATAAGGGTTGCATTCTTGAGGATATGGATAACTGAAGTCTCTTACTTCATCATACCATGATTGGACATGAAATGTTAAAGGTCTATATCTACAGAAGAAAAGAAACATGCAACGCTGTCAAAAGAATCTATATTTTCATCAGTCATTTAAACAAACAATCAAATGTTTATGCAGTTTTCTATTACTGGCAACAGATACTTCTGCGCATACCTTCCCCAATGTGCTCCCAAGTTTTGTCCAATGGATGGAAGCAGAGCTGCAGGTCCATGTTCCCACAAACACGTCTCAGCCCAGGACTGTGCTGATCTCTCCAGCTCTACATCCCATGTCTACATTTGAATAAGAAGAAAAAGAAGAAACAAAAATTGGAAAGTCTTCAAACAATATTTTGAAAGGAATATACCCTGTTCCTTAATACATTTACTCATCAGAAAATATTTTTAATTTAAAAAAACCTTTAAGAAACAGTATGGAAATGGTTACATTGCAAAATTTTTGCCTCAAGGCAAGACCTGGTAGCCTCTATTTTGATTGGTTTACACAATCCAGACTACTGTGTCAGAGGCAAAAAGTAAGAGCACTGTAATACACTGCTTTCATAGCAAACGACTAGATTCCTTCCCAACATTGGATGAGGCTAATTTTGGGGAGAAAAATCTGCCTTCCCGTTTGTAGTCTCTTCCCATTTCCATTAATCAATTTTTACTGCAGTAATCCAGGATCCTATTCATTTCTATGAAGAAAAAAACCTTCCATAATACAGGATTATCCAGAGAGCATAACTGAAGTACCATTGGCTTTACTGAATTCTAATGAGCTAAAATTGTCTATCAAAAAGAAACACAGGCCCTTTCCACACGGGCCATTTACAGCAGCCCAGGGATGGCAAAAACGCCATCCCCGAGCAGCTGTTCGCACAGGAGGTGCTGCTGGATTGCAGCAGCGCTGTCATGGCTGCCCAGGAGCAGTGTGAAGCCGCTCCTAATAACCTTGCTCATTTAGCAAGGTTATTCTAAAACGCCGTCTTCCCATCGGCGCAGTGCAAACCACACCGCTGGGAAGATGGCGCTTTCCCCGTCCCCTCCACTCACCTCATCCTCCAGCGTGCTCTGAAGGCTGTCAGGGACCCACCCACACTGCCCTCTGACCTCCAGGGGTCAGAGGGCAACGTGGGCGGGTCCCTGACGGCCACCAGAACAACACTGGAGGATGAGGTGAGTGGGGGGGATGCAGAAGAGGTGGCTCTGTGTGAAGCCACCTCTTCTGCGCCAGCTTCTGCGGGGCCGCTCGCACGCTCCCATGCGAATGGCCTCCCCCCATCCACCGGCATAATTTCTGCCAGTGGAGAGACGCCCTTTCCGCTGTGCGGAAAAGGGCCTATATGATCAAGAGTATAGCTATTTGATACAGCAGGCAAATAAACACTGTTCTCCCTTGTATTTGGGCATACCATTGAAACCATACACTATGGCTAGTTACAGAGCCCAAACTGCGTCGAGCATTAACTCTTGCAAGATGTAATATTTTCCCCTCAGCTACCAGTTCAGGGTAGAATACAGAAAGTGCCTTTTAATGAAAGATTCTGTCCCTGCAGCTTAGCTCACAAAGAATTGGTCCAACATGTGTTATTATACTGTCCAATACATAGCTTAGCTAGAGATAAATTTCTAGACCCATGGCTGAGAACTTGTGCTGATTTTACTAATTTATCATCCTTGGTAACTTTATTAGATAATGAATCTACAGAACTGCTTGCACTGTTAGCTAACTTTTTGTGCTCTGTTATTAGTAATTGGTCTTTACTGTATGGTGGTTGTATTTAAAATACTGTATGTTTTCTTTCTAATTATGCCGTTAAAGATTTTCCTATCTATCTACACCTGAGTATGAAAATGGAAGAACACAAAACGATCTCTACATATTTTTTGCTACTGTCTCAGATCACCAGTTCCCAGAACTATTCCCTAGAGTCTACAAAGCAAACCTGGCCACCATCATCCATGCATTAGTAACATTCAAACTGGTACTCTACATAGGGCAGTCTTTGAAGACTGTCTGGAATCTCTAATAGTTAACTGACAGCCCAAATACTAACTGAAAATTATGTCTAGTGAAAGGGCTGGTTCTCAACTTTACAGCTCAATCCAGAGCTGAGGCAGACAGGGATGGCATTGCTTGAGAGCCACTCTGCCTGCTCCACAGGGCTTTCCCATGGTGCAGGAAGCCCCTACCCCAAAGTTTTTTTAAAAAAAACCTCCAACTCCTCTGTAGGGAAGACTAGAGATATGCCGCAAAAATCATGGCATATCTCCGCTGGCCGCTCCACCAGCATTCAGAAGCTGAGAGGGGTCTGTAGGCTGACTAAAGCCAGTCCCACTCAAGAACCAGTGTAGCTATGGGTGGTATGCAAGAGCCAGTGTGAGGCCACATACTGCAGCTGACTGTTTGTCCCTCCATCAGTGTAAGTGTCCTGAGAGGGCATTTATGCTGGCAGAAGCCACACTACATACACAGGCGGATCCCCCCCCCCCCCATATTACACTGCCCAAGTCCTTAATGGCTTGAATCTAAGACATCTGATAGATCACTTCTACTCTGTTACTGCCTGTGCCCCACAGTAGTTTGAGGGGAGGAAGAGTTCTGTAGGAAAATGCTTTCTTGCCATAAAGATACACAGATTTTTAACTTACACAAATCAAAGATGCAAAGTAACATTTACTGATGCTTACTTATAACTTTATTTATTCTACAAAAAGTTCTCTCCTGCATTTTTTAAGTGCAAAGTCTTTGATTGTATCCTCAAAATTAATATGACGTAACAAATCTGCTTCAACACTTAGCAGAATGTTTTTTAAAAACTATGGGGGCTTCTTAATTTGTGCCCCTAAGCACATGCTTATTTTGTTTAATGGTTACTCTAGGGCTGGAAGCATGAGACATTGTGGCAATCCCAAAACAAATGTCAAATCAGAGAATTCACACCAATGTCAAACCTAAGAATTCAAGCCAATGTTGAACACAAGGATTTAATGCAAACCAGCCTGACCAAAGAACACAATGCGGCAACTTGCAAGACCAACAGAACTAATTTCAAAGCACAGAATCCAAGCTAAACCAACCTGGCAGCTGATACTAAGCCCTGGCAAGAAGTCACTGACTCTGACACACAGCAAAAGTAAAGGAAAAAGAAAACAGGCCTGGCCTTATAGTATTGACTCCCAACAATCCCAGGGGTATTAGCAGGAGTATTCCCAGAATATTCTCAGGAGTGTTCCCAGTTACTCCTATTTCTTCGATTTTTCAGAACCATTTTGTCAGTATACTGGATAATCCCAGATACCATTCAAACACTGAATATATCAAAAAATACCAATAAGATGCTGGGCGGACTGCACGGAAAAGTAGAGGTTTAAGAGTGCAAGTCAGTCAGTGGAACAAGTTACTATCACAACAGAGTAGGGAAAAACAGGGTGAAGGGGCCTGCCACAGATGCTATCTTCCTTTGAATATGTCCCTATTTCATTTCTGTACATAAAGCCACATTCTAATTTTTCCTACCCCTTCCTCTATACAATGAAAGCTTTTTTCCACTGCTTTGGGATAGTTTATAGAATTTTCAATATCTTCATCCACCCCCCAACCCCCAATATCAATTTATTTGAACTGCTAGTCTACAATTCAACTCTGATTAACTGCCAGAACTAACCTAGTTAATCTGTTAATAGTATCTTTGGGCAGGCAAAAACAATGTTAGTGATCAAGTGAATTTTTAATAAGAAACCATTTTCTATGGAAAATGATGAAATGGGGCTGTCCAGAACACTGCAAAAATGTCATCCATGAAACATTTAATTTATTGTGGTTGCTTGTGATGGATGAGCCTCTAGGGAACTGTTGAAATTGGATAGAATAGTTAAGGAGTCTCTGAAATATTTACATATTTCAAAATACTTCTAGCTGAACATCGCAGAATCATATTCTGTTTTCTACTAAATTCACTTTATAAAATATCCTCCATATATGTTTAAAGGCCTAACATTCTGTTAGCATGCCTTTATTAGCATAGACAACAATACAACAATAGTACAGAACTGATTTTTAAAAAACCATAAATATACAATACAGGAAATAAATGTTAAGTGAAAGGAAATCTACTGGCATTTAGTAATTTCCAGGAGAAAGTCTGCCACTATTATACATAGAAAAGAATCAGGATTATCTAGCAAGTAACATAATCTAAATAAATCGAGAGAGATCGGGTAAGTGTAAAAGAGTAAGATTCACATACTTGAATCTGATTTCCTTAAATCTGAAATAGTGTAATAATTGGTGGGCCAGAGATTCAACTGAGCCAGCAATACACAGGCACAATCTTTAAGACTTTTCCTGCTTGTTAAATCTGCCATGTAACAAGGCAGAAGGCATAACATTAAACCTGGCAAGCATTATGGCTCTCCTTTTAACAGGGTTTATTAAGTAATAGAGGTTAATTGCACTGACTCACTATGTGTAACACACCTTGAGACCCTGTGAGAAATATAAACTATAGATAACATAAATATAAACAGATAAATACAAAAATAAATGAATGTGTTATAATTTGCTTTAAGTTTGAGGAAGTACACAAACATGCTTTAAGATAGGATAAGATAAACTTTAATGTCATTGTGCACACACAACGAAAATACAAACATCCCCCAATGCACATTTCTGGAGTCCTCACACCCCATCTTCCACAATTCCCCTTCAAACCATCCCTACACAGCCATAGCCACATCAGTGCAACACCATGGAGTTCAGCATAGCCACAGCTCTAAAATAGAAGCAGTCTCTGAGCCTAGTTGTCCTTGTTTTTATGACCCTATATCGTCTGCCAGATGGTAATATTTCAAGAAAAGAGTATGCAGGGTGAGATGGTCTTTCAGAATATTCTGAACTTTCTTTAAGCAGCGGAAATTATAGAGTTCTTCCAAAGAGGGGAGAGGGATTATAGCCCAATCTACAAGCCCCCAGTGGCTGGGGACAGCACGGCTACCACTCCACTTTGCCACTTCCAAAGGGCTTTCAGGAAGCATGAGAAAGCAGAAGAAACAAAAAAACCCTGGCTGCCTGAAAGCCCTCCATTGAGCTAAATTAAGTTATGCCACCCTTTTGGGTAGCGTAAGTCCAAGGCCCTGGCTGCAACAGCCCCCCCTCCCCCCCGCACACACACACACACAGGTGTCCATTCATATGCCAGTTCTGCAACTCTGCAACGTATGTAACTCTGCAACACCCACTTCCGGGTTTCACTGCTGTGGAGTTATGGGGCAACCGGATGTCAGCACCAGTCGAGGTATCTGTTACACCAGAGGCGGAGGCAAATGCACTAGTATAGCCCCTTTGGATTTGGCCAGTAGCCAAAGAACTGCACAATCTTTTGGAGTTATACACAAACAGAAAGAGATTTCTTGCACAGCTTGATACAGAGTCCTATTAATATAAAATAAAAACAGCTAAGGTTCAGACTTAGTAGAGACAGTAATGCATACAGTTGGCACCAACAAAGGTAAACATTTACTGTGGTATGATATAAAGCCTCAATGCTGTATTCATTCTAAATATAAGGAACAGTTGGGTAGAGTAAATATAACAGTACAGTACAGTACTTATTTACTTTTTAATAACATCTACAATATTATTTAATACACGTTAAAATGAAAACAGAAAAGGAGGATAAAAATTGGTTAAGACATATATAAAATTGCAGAGTATAATTGTACAATAAGATTTGGATTCAGCTAAAGAGATTTTTGCATCGAAACAGTGTTCCATGTATATATTTCACACTGGCTCAGGAATCATGAATGTCAATCTGATTCAAGTATATGTCAGAATTTGTATCGAAGTATAGATAATATCTGTCCACATGGAACTGTTTTCAGTGGAATTAGCATATTAATGTGTATTCCCACCACATGTGTAGCTAAGACTATAATAAAAGTCTGAATACAGGCCTGGAATACTTTCCCATTGTAACACTACAGAAATAAGTAGGCAGAAGTTATGAACAAATGCCTTGAGAAGGTAATAGGATAAGTGAGGGCCAATAAACTGAAGTTCAGCCCATTCAAGACTAACAGCTCAATCCAGAGCTGTCAGACAGGCATGGACAGCACCACTTGAGCACCACTCCTCCTGTTCCAAAAGGGAAGGCCAAATGGGTTAAAAAAAATCTGACCTGAAACTCTCCCGTAGGAGAGAAAAGAGATACTTCGCTGGCAGCCTCACTGACGTTCAAGAGCTGAGAGGGCTCTGGAACCTAACTAAGGTCAGCTTTGCCTCCTGGGACGTCCCCGAGATGGTGGCATAGCTGTGGGAAGCACAAGGATGCCAGTGGGGAATTGGGTGTTGCAGCCAGGCCCCCGAGGAGGGCAAATCCACTGGTGTAAGCCTTGGTCATTGACAAAGCTGCTTAATGACTGAGAAGTCAACTGTCCTTGAAGTGGTTGTCCACCTCCTGAAGAAGCACATATGTAGCATGGAGGCTCTTAGCCTCCATTTGGATACATAGGCCTTCTCAATGGAATGTAGCGCCTTTTATCAGTTATGCTCATTCTTTAACATGCATGATGGTAATCCATGTTCTCACTGCATTCAGGTTAGAATATTGTAATATGCTCCTCATGGGGCTGTCTTTGAAAATGGTGTGAAAATTTCAGCTGGTTTGAAATGCAGCAAAGATAATGTCAAGGGCAGGATTCAGGGATCAAATCACTCCTATGCTGAAAGATCACCACTGACTGCTGGTTTTCAGGCACAAATGAAAATGCTGGTTCTTACCCTTAAGGCACAAATGAAAATGCTGGTTCTTACCTTTTGAAATTCATTTATTATTTTTTATCATGTTTATGCTGTAAGGCTTTTATCATATTTTGTAAGTCACCTTAAGCAAGTTATCTGGAGTAGAGACATATAAAAGTCTATAAATAAACAGACCAACAAGACTTGAGTAGAACTGTAACACTGGAAACATGTTGCAATGGGATTGATGCACTCAACATAGGAAGTGTGAAGGGACAAAGCATGTCTGAAGGTAGTATGACTAGAGAGATGGGGTGCTTTCTACACAGCATATGCAGAAAGAGGTCATAAGAGAGAAGTGGATAAACCTGGAGAGAGGAGATAAAATGAAATAAAGAGAAGAACAACATGGAGATAAAGAAGAGCAAAGAAAAAAGAGCACAGATCAGTTAAGTAACAACATGGAACAACAGAAGAGTACAGTGGAAAAGGAAAATAGGTTAACAGCCCCATTCAAGGTAGGGGGCGAATCTGCCAGAGGGAGCGGCGCAGAGCTGCACCAGTGGATATGCCCTCCTCAAACCACTTGCCCCAGTGGAGGGGTGAACCCACTGATGGGTGGCCATCACAGCAGCCCTCCCCAGCAATGGGACACGGTGGCAATGTCCCTGCACCCCACTGCTGGTGTAGCAGGGGTGGTCCAGGGAAGAGCCGAAATTAGTTGGCTTCCTCCCAGCTTTTGCCCCCATCACACCAACAGCTAGAGCTCCAGACTTACACCACCAAAAAATTCGTGTAAGTCCATTAAGCCCAATGGAAACTTCCCAGTGACAGGGAGGCATTTTTGCAGTTTAACCTTTCCCGCACCACCAGCAAACCTCTTTGGGGGCAATAGGCTGGAGTGGCTACAATGCTGCAACTGGACACCAGGCCAATTGGTTGGGGCTGCTTGGCAGAATGGCGTTGCATGCCACAGGCTTCAATGTCCTATATGTTCACAGCATGGAAAACAGCAGTATGATCACTAAAAAGAAATTAATAGATAAAAGGATGATTGTTGGAAAAAATTATAAGAAAAAACTCATGCTAGATTAGCCATGAGAGCTGAAAAACGAAGGATCAAATTCTCAGTCTCTTACCTTGCTTAGAAGAGTGATGTTACCAATTGAAAAAGAGAAGCTTAAAGTAGAGGTTTAGTGGGAAACACAAATTCTGTCCTCTATATATTGAGTTTGAGATAATGATCCAACATCCAAGCAAAATTTACTGTAAGACAATTGGAAACATTAGTAAGAACAGAGGAAGAAGAAAGAGAAGACAGAATTTAAGAGAATTTGCATACAGTGATACTGAAAGCCAAAAGAAAATATCAGATTACAGAGAAAAAAGAATGAAAAAAAGATCATCCAGAACTGAGATTTGAGAGAGTCCAAAAGGGAGAGTAAACCAGCTATGATAAGAACTTCAAGTTCAGTTGTGTTTTGGAAAGCAGCAGACATGCAACCTTTTCTTTTCTTTGGAAAAAAGGTAATACAAATATTGTTTGTTGACTTTAAGTGCATTGTACAATGTATGAAACAACTCTATTATGGTCAGAGTCACACGTGTACTCATTCATAAAAAAAATAACTGTGATAGAAGAGCCAAAGTATGGAGCTTGTATAAACTGTGCATCTACAACAATGTGAAACTATGTACATTAATGTACATTATCTAATTTCCACTGCACTGCTCTCATGTGATCAAAAAAATCTGCCAGCGGGCACACTTGAACAGGATATTGGTTTCTTCAAACCTAGGAAACTCCACCTCCCAAATATATACAATGACTGGACATAGTAATTATCCTACGTTCAATGTTCAATTACAAAATCAGAGTAATAGCAATATAATATCTTATCAAAATTAGTTTTCAAGTGTGACTCTGTTTTTCAGGTGCAGTATGATATTCTTGAAACTAGTGGATTAAAATATTACAGGTACTATGCAAGGTTTAGCGGTCGGCAAAGATTTCCCATGCATTCAAAAGCAAGTTCCTCCATTTAGATTTTGTACACTGGATGATGATTAAAAACCTGAAAATAAGACTTCATTAATAGCAATTCCATCTAAACACAAACAGCTATGAGTGATATAACCATCCTCTTCCGAAAGGAAGCAAAAGGAATTTGCATAATAATAGAATCATTCTATTTTGACTATATGCAATCAACATGAGTTGTAGCATTTTTTGACATTAGGAGTATAACTATTTGCCCACCAACCTTCCAGATATCTGAAAGAATGTAATGATCACTGAGAAAAAGCATTATGGTCACTAGAGAAACCAGTCACATAGAAACACCCATTTCCTTCTAGTTTTTTTGATGTAGTAATAGCGATTTTGATAATACATTAATTTATACAAGGAACAACACTCACAACCAGGAACTAACCAGACTATCAAAGGGCAACAATGATTTCTGAAATAAGTGAAGCTGAAAGATGAAGTCAGTAATCACAAAATTCTATATCCATACTATGTGATCAATATAAATGATAAAATGCTTCTCAATTTATGCTTGGACCAACATACAGAACTGTTGAAAAATTGTATCACAGCAGCTGGTAGTGAATTATAAAATGTATGCCGAATTCTTTTTCTTCACTCTAGTTATGGATCCTCAGAAGTCCTGATTCTGTGGCCTGAAACAACTCCACCCAGTCCGCCTCTCGATGTATCAACACATCTGCCATCTCTAAAGCTCAATTCATATGCTGCTGAAATGGCACGGAATATGAAGGGAAATGCTGCAGTGGGAAAGAATTATGTCATTTCACCAGCCAGTGTGGTTCCTCTCTGTCTGAAGATCTTGCCAGAAGGACAGAGGACAAGAGTGAGCACATGCAAACAGTCCCATGCTGTTCTAGTAACATAGGAACACTGTAAACTCATGACGGATGCCAAATTTACAGTAATGATTTTTGGAGCCTTGCTAAATTTTTTGTTTGCCTGGGCATCTGTAAATCATTGCCTGATTTAATTGGTCGTAACACTATGTACACATTATACAGCTATACATGGTTGTTTGGGGCTTTGTGTTGCTATTTTAACAGTGGTTTGGTTTTTTTAGAAGCTACTATTCTGGCTGTTCTCTCTGGTTTGATTTTAAGGTTGCTGTTGGTTGCATTCTTCATATTTCACTGGTCGAATAGATTTTATTTATTTGAAACCAGTCTCATTATGTTGAGAATATGGTATAGAAATATACAAAGACTTGCAGAAGGCTTCTCATCATTATTTTATATTTCCCTTTCTTGAAAGCACCCATAGTCTCTCTCTTTTTCCTGCTTCCATCTTGCCTTTTTATCCAACAGTGAACGAATATTTATTTCTCTGACTTCAGCTTTCCCTCCCCACCCCTGCCAGCTATTGGTCACACTCCACTTTGATGGAAGAGATCCCCCAGGGACTTGTGGGGTCATATCTCACTTTCTCCTGAATCTACCTCCCCATACCATTTCCTCTTTCTTTTCTCCTGAGAACCCACACATTCTCTCTTCTTTCTCTGCCTCATTTTCTCCTTATCAGCCATTCACCAATGTACCTTTTGACTACCTCCTATCTTATTTACTTCACTCATACACACCTTTCTCCACAGTGAGGTAAGTTAGGAAGAAATTGTGCAAGTGGCCCCAATTGAGTTTCCACAGCAAGATGGAGAACCTGGGTCTTCCAGACCCTACTATGAAGATCTAACTGTTACATCATACTGACTTTCACAGGGTGGCTGCTGTTGTATAGTAACAAGCAGCCAGGCCTAGTTCAGTCATGCAAGTCAGGTGCAACCAAGTCATCCAGTGGTTGATGTCACATCTAAGATTACCAGTTTCCAGGGGGGATTTAGAGATCTCCGAGAATTACAGCTGATTTCCAGATTACAGAAATCTGTCACCTTGGAGAAAATGGCGGCTTTGGAGAATAGATTATATGGCATTATAGCAAACTGAGGCCCCTTCCACTCAACACCCCACCCTCTACTGACTCTACCCCAAAAGGTCCAGGAATTTCCCAGTCTGAATCTGGCAAGCCTAGTCCTTCTCAAAGGCCAAAACAGTCCCGTCCCTCCTTCTATCTTTTACTCATAGAACGAACCCTAGAATGATGTGGTTGCTTATTAAAGGCAACTGAGAGTATCAATTTCTTAAAGTTACACATGCTCCTTTTATCATATAGGGGAGGTTTAACCTCTTCCTATGTATATATATATTCTTAATTTCACATTTTTATGCAAACCTGGGCTGTTTTTCATGTTTGTAGAAAGATCTGTCTTGCCTTTTCACAGCTCCAATCAACAGATTTAAGTAGCCTCAAATTTGGCCAACAACAATTAGAATGTATAAGTGGGGACCTGCAAGAAACTTGCAGAAGTAGACATCCAATTCATCCATACTTTGTTTCCTCCCTTCACCCGCTACTTTCCCCCTACTTTCTCCATCCTTCCACCCCGTCTCTCACTCTCTTCCCTATGTCTGTCACTGTCTCTCTCTGCCTGTTATCTGAAAGGCCCGTTATGCCCAAGGTATCTGATGTGCAGTAGAGGCAAATGCCCGTTGGGGCAAGATTTCTTATACAGATGTATTTCCTTGAGCCCCACTTTCAATTTCCATTCACACACACACACACACACACACACACACACACACACACACACACACGCAACACCAGTTTAACATCAGAGCAAAGAAGATTTGCCAGTGAACACAGCTTTACTCCAGACATCTCCTTCCGCTCACTGCCAGCCTACCCAGCTTCACTTCTTCCACTCACATCTCAGATCTAATGGGAATATACATGCAGCTGGGCTGGGCTGAACAGGGTGGAGCTGCCAATCCAATGAAAATGATGGCCCCCTTTAGCTCTGCTAAAAGAAACACTGAGCCCCAGAGTAAAGGATAATGCCTGTCCTGTTGCAGACAGAGTAGCGCAGAGAGATAGGACAATGAGTAGTAACAGTAAACATGCCCCAAAGCAGAGACTGCACAGTGAATGCTGTTTCTGGTCGCAGTAAGCTCCAGATGCATGACGGGGCTTAGTTTGGTCTGTTCCTTTTTTGATTGTGGAATTAACTGGAAACAGAGCTGCAATGCAAGAGACCTAGCAGAAGACCATACTCTCTTTCTTCCTTTTCTTCCGCACCATCCCAGCACTCTTTTGGCCCGTCTACCCCTTTTAGCACTATTTTTCTTTCTTTCTGCCTTTCCACCCATCTTACTTTCTGCTTCCTCAACCCAGAGGCGTATCTAGGAAAAATGGAGCCCAGAGACAAAAATCTGAATTTTCCGCCTCTGCTCTGCAGACACCCAAGTTGACTACCTGGTGCCTGCACTGGCTTCCAGATCTACTGCCTGGAGCCCACACCAGTATCCAGGTCTATTGCTTGGAGCTTGCGCCAGCGTCCAGATCTACTGCTCGTAGATGACACTGGTGCCCAGGTCTACGGCTCGGAGCCAACGCCAGTGTCCAGGTCTACCGCTCGGAGCCAACGCAGGTGTCCAGGTCTACTGCTCGGAGCTGCCACCGGCATCCAGTTCTACTGCCCGGGTTTATGTGCGCCCAGGGACATGGGTAACCCCATGTCCCCATAGTTGGTATGCCCCTGCCCCAACCCCATCACTTTCTCTTTCTCCCCACTCCCATGTCTATTTCTCCCCTCACCCAATGTCTATTTCTTTCTCTCTCTTTCTGCTCCCCACACTGATCACCACCGATCACAATCACACTCACTACCATTGCTGCTGTCAGTGGCTAGCCCTGCACAAGTCAAAGCAGGCCTGCTGAGGTTTTCTCTGCCATTACTTACACTCTCAAAAGCTTGCCAGGCATGGCTTTACTGAAGCTCTCCCATCCCAACATCGCTTCTCTCAATGGCTCACATGGACAGCTCTTACCAGGCCTTCTGAAACTACACCCCTCATCACTGGTAGGATGCCTTCTGCCCACCAACAGAGGAAATGGTGGTAAGTTGTACCTGTGCTTGCTTAGGTAATGCCTTGGGGGGGGATTACCCCCCCTTTTTTTAGTTTCAGGTTTTTCCAGGGGGGGGGGCTTACTCAAATTTGCAAAAGTATCTATTTTTTTCTGTGTGAAACTTGATCCTTAGATATAGATATCCAGATAGGGTTATAGTTGAAATATGGGTGCTTACACAACAACTGTAGCAGCTCTCACATCATCAGATTACTGATCTTGCTTTCTGGTACCACTTTTACGCAGTGTGTAACAGACTTCCCTCTGTGATACGCCTCGAAGATGCCAGCCACAGATGCAGACGAAACGTTAGGAACAAGATCTACCAGACCACAGCCACACAGCCCAGAAAACCCACAGCAACTATTTAAAGATAGTTTTCTGTTTAAGATACATTGTAGTCCAAAGGTTGTTTATCGTGGAATAAGGATTAGTTTTTAATTATGTCCATGCAATGTTGAAATTTTTTTGGCAAATGAATTCCATTAATCCATTCACAATGTCATGATCTTGTAGAGGTTTCAGTAAGATTATTTTGGAAAGTTTTTCTATCTAGAAGATATTTTCACAGATGTTTGGTTTTTCAGTTCTCCAAACTGTAAATTTGTGTCTGAAGAGATAACATCCCCCTTCTTCACAGCAAAAAGACCTTAATTTCACTGTCCTTTTGCAAATCTATGCACACAGAATCATCTCCTTACCTCTTAAGTGCTAAATTTCATGAAGTTCATAAATAGAAAAGGTTGGAGTGGAATAGATCTGCACAAGGAGCTAAGTGTGAACAAGGAGGGTTAAGAAGTAAAAATAAAAGTGAAACCTTTTGAGTAGAATACAAGTCTTGGAATCTTTGTGTATATGGCCTGCGGTTTATCATAGTATTCATTTCCTGGAGAAGAAAATCTATAATGGCAGCAGGCCATAAAAGAGACCCAGTCTGGGAAAACACTGCAACAAAAAAATTTAAGGCCTGGTTGTTCAAATGAAACTAGAGACAGATAATTATGAAATTATATGAGGTAAACTATCTATGTATTTCTAATAGTATAACCAAATAAGTAATTTTGTAATATAACTGTAAAACTACTCTGAACTATTTCTAAAAATGAAACGTGCATCTGCTTGTAAATGTTATTATACCAGCAATAATGAGATTTATGTAGAAAACATGATCTAAATCTAGACTTACTGACTAGTGATTTAAATCAATTTAAATCAAATCCACCCTGCTTTTAAGTAACTAAAATTTCACTGGGACTGAATAAATCTTTCTGACTAAATCAATAACATTCAAGACTACATTTGGCTGAATCAAGGCCTTAATGTACAGGTACATAAAAACCTTATGTTACAATGCTGAATAAATGTAACGTTTGCCATTACTATTATGTAATTAATTTTAACAAAATCTAGAATGGAGAAAAACTTTTAACATATCTGAAACAAACAATTCAACCCAGCCTTTAAAGGTTGTGCAGGCTTACACCAGGAGATTTGCCCTCCCTGGGGTACTTACCTTGGCGAAGGGGCAATCCGCCAGCACCCAGCCACTGCGAGGCACTGGGATGCCTGGTTGTGGTCCCAGCTGTGTCGGTGCTTCCACGCTGTCCAAAGCTACATGGTGGGGGTGGGGCAGGGGGTGGGGCATTCCTGGGGGTGGAGCCAGCCTTAGTCAACTTCCACTGCCCATGTAGACCCCTTGAGCCAGTGGAGAGCCAGCCTTGGAGATACATCATGATTTTTGTAGTATATCTCAATTTTCCCCAATGGGGAATTCCTGAGGGGGAGCTACTTTTGGGGCTTACGGAAATGTTGGAAATCCCTTTGGAAGGAGTGGAGCATGATCAGAGGGGCGGCATCCCAACCTGTCCAACAGCTTTGGATTGGGCTGAAAGTGTAGAGTCTACAAGAAATAGCCACATTTCTATAATGTACTAGCACTTCATGAAATATAGGAAGCAAACAAGTAATCTAGAACAGGCAAATTTCAAGTATAATAATATTATGTTCTACAGCGTCATAAGATTTTAATTTGTTCTTTCAAAAACCCAGTAGCACTACATTCTTACCATATATTCCATATTTGAAGCTTGTGGATACACCTGACCCCGTAATCTATTATGAAGATCCAAGATACTTTGCATATCATTGTCTGTGATAGCCCTTTTCCCTCTTTGCTTGGCTGTCCACCATTCTCCATCCTCATTCATATATTTTTCCAGCAGCTTTTCAAAAAGTGTTGCATTTGGAAGCACCATGGAAGAAACCACTTGAGCTATGCACAACAAAGCAGTTACTTTGAACCATTCCTCTGCTATTTGTTTCATCATGAATGATCTCAGAACTCCTCTGGCTTAACTCCAAGATAAAACCTTTTTCCAGGTCTGCAAACTGTAACAGCAAAAGAAGGTGAGGTGATTTTAAGTTTTAAGGGTCTGTCTTCAATTTATTAAATGAACAACAATCAAATGATGTTTTAAAGATACCCAGGAAAACTACGGAACTAGCTTGTGTAGACACTCAACTTTCACATTGTGGATCTGAAACTTATCTTCAGGCCTATGGAATTAAGAGTGCACAAAGAGGGCTCTCCTTCAGTGCTCATTGAACAGAGTGTATGAAATAAACTTATTTTCCCAGGAGCATACTAAAAGGAGCAAGGCACAGAATTAACTGATTAATTCTGGCCTCTTACAATATCAACTGTTCAAAATATTCTTAAACTGCAAGATTAACCTAAAACATTAATATAGAGATTTTTTTAAAAAAAAAAAGTTTGAGCACAGCCAAAAGCACCACAGAACTCAGTGGAAAGGATTTCAGCACATTCTTAACTCAGCTGTACAGTACAAACCAGCATCACCAATAGTATTGAGAGTCTGCTGGATCATGTCATACTCTGTTTCATATTACAATACAATTCAAGACTTTTAAAACTTCTAAGTTACAAGTTAAGTTTATTATACTAATCAAGGTATTAGTTACTTGAGGTATTGGTATTCTCAAAAATCCTACTGGCAAATATTTTGGACAGTTCCTTGGGGGCAATTCTACAATAGTTAAGCAACATGCCATTCTCAAGGAAATTAGCTGAACTCACAAGGATTTAATTGTAATTTCAAAAAGAATGCTGAGTTAAGGAAGGCGACAATCGCACCGGCGTTTCCTCATCTCAGTTCAGAACTCCACGTGGCAAAGTTAGGGACCGAGTGATGGGGGAGAAGTGAGAATGAACAAAATTCTTCCTGCACTGAACAATACCATGCACCACTTTAGAGCAGAAATTCAACTGCTTTCAATGGTTCCTCCATGAATAACTTCGGTCACGTGATGCCCTTTAGGGCAAAACGTGTTTTCCCTTATACGAAAAGAGCCAACCTTCCAAAGGATTGCAAGATGGCACACTGAACATCGGGCAGTTTCCGCCAGCTTCTACAAAGCCCCATTTTGGCCTCACTTAGCAGAGGTACTTTCCCGGGAGAAATGCAGTTGTGGGCTGGTGATAGCGCGCTCCTATATTTCCAGGTCTCCCTCAACTAGCGCGTTGGCCGAACTGCACTTAATGAGCTCAGTTCTCTCCCAGGATGTTCAACGGGGCAAGAGGGCCTTTGGACGACAAGAAAAAGAGGGCGCAAGAACCTTCCTCTCTCTTACCCCGGCGCCTTTGGAAAGCACGTCGCAGTCTGTCCTGCTCTGATCTTCGCCCTCAGATCCTCTTGGGGAAGTTTGCAGGAGCCCAGTTGGGAAAGGCGGGCGAGGGTCCCGGGCAGAATGTGCTCCTCCGAGTGCCTGCCCCGCTGCCCCAGCCTCCACTCGGCCAATTTGCCCCTTTCTCCCGCGCTCGACGTGCCTGCTGCCTGGTCTTCCTTCAGCACAGACGGCGCCTGCCCGCCTCCAAGCCGCTCAGCGCTTCTCCTCTGTGCCGGCTCCGCTCCCGGCCCTTTATCCTCAGTTCCAAGGGCGCCCACCCCCACCGTGACGCGCCCCAGCGAGCCACCCCTCCCCAGCATCCCGCCGCCGGACCCGTTTCGGGTGATGTCCGCGGGATGTGGCAACAGCCCCCGCCGGGGGCCTCGGTGAGACGCTGGGCGTGATGTCAGCCCACGACCCGCTCAGGGGCGGGTCACTGGACAATTATGTTAGCTTATGTGGGAAAGGGGGAAGCTGGGATTTACCTGGCTGGCCCCGAAGTGACCCTTTCAGATCCTGTTATGTAAGTGCTGTGGGCTCCTATGGGGAATGTCTTTCGCAGAAACGACCGGAAGGACGACAGGCATTGAACAGATGGTCGGATCCGACCGTGGAAGTGCACCAAAGAGAAGCTGCACCTGTTGGATTTTGCAATCGTTAGAGGAGTTGAGCTTTGCCAGAAAAAGATCTCAAACCTAGACTTTCCTATTGAGGCAGCGGTCCTCTTCCCCACCTGTAGACGTGATAGTAACCCTGTGGTAGAGCACAAAGCACATGCTTTGCATTCAGAAGGTCCCAGGCTGAATTCCTGGCATCTTTCCTGTAAAGCTGTCAGGTGGCAGAAGGCTTTTCCATATACCTACCATTTGAAACCCTGATAACTGCTCCAAAGTGCTAAGTGGATCATTGGTCTAACTCTGTGGCACAGGAACCCCAACCTTTTTTTTAACCCGCTGGCAGTGGCACCTTTGGACTTCTGACACCGCTTGGTGGGCAGAGCCACAAAATGGCTGCTACAAGTGCAGGGAAGAGGTATCCACAGGTATCCACTGTGGAAAGAGGTATCCACAGAATGGCTGCAACAGCTCATCTTCAGTGACACAATGAAGATTCTTGTGCTGTGGTAGTTGCCCCTGTCAAAGCAACATTTTTTTAAAAAATTGCACAATCATATCTCCAGTGGCCCATCAGAAGCCTTTCTGGGCAACAATCCCACCTGGCCTCACCCACATTCTAAAAAGCTAAGGAAAGTGTCTACAGGTATTGTGTCATCTAGGGGTGCCATGTTGGGGCTCCATACATTCATGTTTTTATAATGAGAAATCAAAATCAAACTATTTGCAGACTGGCTGTTTCATTTGTTTGTTTGTTTGTTTGTTTGTTTGTTTGTTTGTTTGTTTGTTTGTTTGTTTGTTTGTTTGTTTAATAAAATCACAGCCGCCAGATCTTCAGCCTGTGTTGGTCTTCAGTTACTTCCCAATACTAGGGTGTCATGATGTATTGCATATGTGCAGATCCAAGCAACTTGGCTTCTTGTAATTGTAATCACTGGGACCACAACTGCTGGTATGTGCCATAATCTCTCAACTTCCATTCTCAGATATTAGTATTTTGTCACCTCTTACAGTTCTTTCTATTCCACCTTGCTGTCACCAGGTACTGCTACATCCAATTTCCATATCTCTTCCTCCTCCTCCTCCATCATCATCATCGTCGTCATCATCTATACATATGAAGGCAGGAAAATGCTACCACATTTCTGGAATTGTGCCAGTAATTGCTTGTTTATCCAGCTCACAAGTTGACATTGTCTTTGTGCTGCACAGATCCAGATGATGCAACCTCACCATGCACATAACATTTGATCTGGACCCATTTCACATCACTTCATGGTAAACTGGTCCTACTAGCCTTGTCTTTTTTTGTACTGAGGTATAGTGGTTAGTATTGCACAAGGCTTTGGAAGATTCAGGTTCAAATCCCCTTCTGTCATGGAAGTTGGCTGAATGACCTTGAGCCCAGATATACACCGTCAGTCTAACTTTTCTTCAAGGGTAGTTGTGAGGTTAAAATGGAGGACAGGAAAAATGATGTAAGCAACTTTGGGTCCCCTTTGAAGAGAAAGGCAAGGTATAAATTAAGTAAATAAATAATACCCATAAGATGACTAAGAAAAGTCCATTTTTCCACCTAATGCCTATTCCTCAGCTTATTCAAGTCTTTTTTTCGTAATATCCAAGGAAAGCAAGTTAGTAACCTCTTTCACTGCTCTATGCAAATGAATGGAGGGTAGAGAACTGCCTGCATCCTGGAAAAGGTAATTTCCTTAACATGAACCCCTGCAATTCTAGCAATCTAAGGAAGTGCCTGCCCTGCTTGTCCAACGCTATAGATAGTTGTTTGCATGTTCAGTATGTTTCCTTTGCATTTCCCTTATAGTTTCCTTTAAATTTGAAAAAAAAAAACAGATTGCTTGTAGTCTACTAATGTAAAATGTCTTTTTGCTGTTTAATGTAAAATGGTATCTAATTTTGAAGGTATGATTTTGAATAAAAGCGTACAGCAAACCAAAATTGCAACTGCAATAGCAATATTGTAGTATTACCAACAGTAGTTTGGCTAGGCTTGTTCAGATATTCATAATATTTTATAATCTAAGAAAAAATACCATTTTAATTATTAAATTGGATTATACAAAATTTAAAGTGTTGCCTGCAGCTATACTCAAGGAACACTCAGAAGAGACCTCATGAAAATCAGATTTCTCTTGTAAATCCCATAAGATGGATTCAATTTCCATTTTAATTAATAGCTTATTTGCTAGTCATTTACAATTCAGCTTATGGGCTCGAGTATTAACCTGGCTGAACAGTGCTTCCTTGTCCCTGGCAAATTGCTGTATAGATCTCAGGCCAGGGAGTTTTGCCCATTTCTGGGTTTTTTTAAAGTTAGTATAAAGTTATCTTTATATTAATAAAATAAGCATTCAGTTGCAACTAGTATAGAGAAGACAAAAGGTGGGCTAGTAGATTATTGTCTATTGGCCACAAGTTTGACCCAGATGACCTTTGGATCCCATCTGGCACTGAGGGCACAATCCTGAAAAATGTTAATTGGAATAAAATATAATAAGATTTAGTGCAAACTAATTTTATCAGTTGAAGGTGGCTCTGATTCTGTGACAGCACAACCCATGCTACAAATACTGTCTTCAGTGATCCAGTTAGACCTTGTAAAAAGGGAACAAAAAAAATGTAAGCCTTAGTTTTACCCAAAGTTTTTTGTACCACGCTAGACCAAAGATGAGGTTTGGTAAATTCAAAAAGCACACTGTCCAATGATAACTAAATGCACTTCTACTTTAAAAAAATTGTATTATAGGGCATAATCCAGCCAGAATCAACAATTTTTAAGCATGTTCAAATATTGAAATTAGTTAATAGTCTTATGCTTTTTGTTTCCTAAAACTCAAAGATGCCATTCTAGTAGTTCATCTAAAAAGAAAGCATAAAACCCAGATGAACCACACCAAATGCTAGGTTATCTTTGTAATGAAGGATTCACAGTAAATTCCGTAACAAAGCCACAGTCCTGTTGTGAGTCACATCCCTGGGCATGTCCCATTGAAGGCTGTTTACCCCACCTCTAGCTGGACCTTTATGAGCTTTAGTGACTTGAGATTGGGTGGGAGTAGTTCTAACTCCTGGCTGGCAGGTTCTCTGTACCATAAAATCTGCCCAGCCCATATCTCCTTGGCTTTGGCTCTGGTCCTCATTTTAAGGGGAAATTTCTCCAAACCCTTCATAACATCACTAATGGACCTACTACTCCCATAATCCTTCTCTCCCCAGCTGAGGAACTTCTACCCTTCTTGTCCAATCCCTTGCTGTCCCCTACCTTGCTGTCTGTACTCATTCCCAGGATTCTTGGATTCCAACTTCCTCTGGAAATTGTTTCTCTGATGCCCAGTGGTGCTTCTCATGAGATGACCCTGCTATCTTGCTTTGCTTCGACTGCGGGCTACAGGCAGACTACTGACACATTGTCTTTGTCTGCCTTCCAGGCCCTTTCCACTCCTTGTGATTGCTGTTGGGAGAGACAGGCCAGAGGGTTGAGCACAGCTTCCCAGGCCAACAAAGATATGCATATTGAGAAGCTGCCTGAAGGTAAGTGCTGTGATGCTTCCTGGGTTGGCATGGCTTGGGTTGTGGAGGAAGGGCTTTGAGGGGAGCAAGGCAAGTTCAGTACTGCCCTTGAATAGGTCTAGGAGGCCTGAGCTAGGGGCATCCCTGGACACCTGTGACTATTTTCCTGGGGGTAGACTTCTCTGAATCCATTTGACTTAATTCTTGGTAGGCATGCTCAGAATTGTGTTATCAGTCTCTCACACAGAGGCGGAGTGCTCACAGGGACATGTGGGGTCACATGTCCCTAAGCGCACACCAGCTGATTGTATGGGAAGGCAGAGAATCACCCCCCTCCCCTCAGCCCCACCCCACGCAGGCTACTCCTTCAGCTGGCGGAGCCTCTGCTGGCCAAAGGAGCAGCCTGGCTGGGCCATCGGCTGCTGAGGGGGGCCGGGCTGAGGGGTGGCCTGCGGCAGGCTCCTGCTGGCTACCTTGAAATTTGGTAGCTCAATGCACTACCACCCCTCACCAAGCCCCATAAAGATTCCTCATAGGATGTAATAAACCTGAACATTTTTGGATTTCTGAGAAAAGTAGGAAAAAAAGAGATTGGTATGGGGATTCTGATTTTTAAAGATTTCTCAAAAATTTTCAGTTTCATTAAACCGGTGGTGAAGGGCCAACAGGTGGGGAAGGTGCAACGCCCCAGGTGGAGCTGTGGCCAGACCATGGAGGGGGCATTCCGGGGGCATTACAAGATGGGGACAGACAGCACTGTGGCAGGAGCGCAGGGTGCGCACATGCCCCGGGCGCAGTTTTCCCTTGCTCAGCCCCTGCACTAAACCAAATTGCAAAAAAAAAAAATGCCAGGAAAGAATGGTGCACTTCCCTGGGAAGGAGAAAAGTCTTGAATTGGGCTGAAAAGCAATTCAGGAGGACTAGGGAGGGGGGTGATAAAAAGAAGAGTCTGACCATGCTAGCCTGTCCTTCAACTTCAAATATATTTAAAAGGTTATAACTCTGCTCAGGCTGCACTACAAAGATCAGAGAAGAGATGGGCAAATAAAGTTTCAATGCTGGAAGCAATTAGAAATAGACAAAGCACAGGACTATATGGGTGCACATAAGAACATGGATGCAAACGTAAATGGGTATGCAAGTTGAGATGTAAAGGATGGGTTTACAGCACTAAGAAATCAGTCATCCAATACTTCTTTTATAGAATGTGTTTGTGGTTGTTGTTTGAGCTTGCTGAAGGCTGGGAATAATTGTTCTCAGAAGCATGCAGGAGCTAATTTCTTTGCATTTTGTGGCTGACTGGGAAAATTATTTTCTTCCTGCCTGTTTTGTCTTGCTCTATTTTCATTTGGTTATCTTACTTTTGTTACACAGTTTAAAGTCATTGTATGGCATTTTTAATATTTTTATTCCATTTATATGTTATATATCATTTTTATGCAGTTGAGTCACAAACAGGTGAAAAATGTAATAGCAATTTCTATTAAATTTCATTAATATGGACAGGACATTTGCTGTTTTGTCCTGTCTGTGGAAAAAACAATAAAAGTAACTTGAACTTTTAAAGCAAAGTAGTCAGAAAATGCAACAAACTACCTAGACTGATTTCATAATCTGTGTGACAATGCTTTTGTTTTAAATGTAACTATGATACAGGACCATGTATAATAACAATAAAAAGTTATTTCTTTCACCACAGCACCAGTCTAAAATTGCTTACAAAAGAACAATATTTTTCAGAAATTCAGTGTGTGGTCACAGAAACATTTTTCACTACAACTCACATGGGGATTTTGGGATGTTCATAGTGTTTCCATTAATTCTGGAATTTAAGCAGTGGTTGAACATATTTGCTTGAGCTATCTTAGAACCATTGTTTGTAGAAGCATAAATCTGTAAAATTTGCCAGACTTGCGTCTGTATGTTTGCTTGATACTCTTACAACATTGTATTAAAATAATTTTCTTTAGAGAACTATGTGAGAGAACTAGGAATTTTCTGCAGGTCCATATTTCTAGCCTTCTTAGGCATAGGCACTCTCAACTTTCATCAGATGAACAAGATTGTAGAGGAAAATTCAGTATTACTAACATGGCTCCTCCATGGTTTGTGAATAAATTAAAACGTCATCTAAGTACACCACTACTCCCTTGTACAATAAATCATGGAGAACTTCGTTGATAAGGGCCATAAAAGCTCCGGGGGCCCCACTTAACCCGAATGGCATTATTAAGTATTCAAACTGTCCAAACTTTGTGTTAAATGCAGTCAAGTGTTCATAGCCTTCAGCAATTCTGACCCTGTAGTAAGCTTCTCTCAAGTCCAACTTAGTAAAGATGCGTCCCTTGCCCAATGCGTCTAAAAGATCCTTGATTAATGGCAAAGGGTATTTATTGGACAGGGAGACTGCATTGAGTCCTCGGTAATCTGTGCAGAGCCGTAAAGACCCATCTTTCTTTTTTACAAACAATACAGGAGCAGCATGCGTGTGTTTGGGTTAGCCCGCCCATGATATGAACCAGCAGACGGAGCAAGGTTCTTGTCTAGAAGGCACGAAGTTCCTTCTCCTCATTAGAGACTCATCGCGGTAGATTCTCCCTTTGGGCAGTTAAGCCCCTGGCACTGTATTACGATTTTGCAGTCGAAGTGTCTCTATGGGGTGGCAACTGATGGCATTCTTGCTCCTGAAATACTCTGGCTAAAATCTTGGTAAGCGGTGGAGATGCCCGGTAGAATGCGGAGGAGCAATCGCTGAGTGAAAACCAGGGGGGGGGGTGTGTGTCAGGAGAAGCCGAGTTTTCCCCCAATTCATGTGTTCACGCTTAGAGGAGGGTCAGTGAATTCTAAGATCCCTTTCTTTCAAATGAATTTTGGTTCGTACAACAACAACCATGGCATGCCCAGAACTTATGGAGTGTTTGGCCACTGAAGCGCCAGAATAAAACTAATTTTCTCCCCAATGAGTACGGCGTAGTGAGACGAGAACGGTTCGCGTTTTTGAACTGGGCGGTCCTTGGCTTTCCAGCGAGAGGACTGCCGTCCATTTGGGTGAATGGTATGGAGGCTTATGCCAGAGGGGACTTGGTCTAGACCTAGCTCCTCCGCCACCTGGGGGGCGCGCATTAAGCTTAATGGGAGCAGCCGAGATCCCACAAGGAGCTGAGGCTATAATATGCAGTATGCTTAGCGGAGGGTTGGCCAGAAGCGGCTTGGATTGTAATGGGAGCGCTGCCTTCACTCACCGGCGTCTGGAGTCGAACCCATGTCCATGGGGGGGGGCTGAAGAAAGGCAAACAGCTGCTTCCCCTCCTCTAGTAAGTCGCGCCTTCGATAACTGCCTTAGACGAGCCTGTTGGGGGCGGCCCGGATCTGCGTGGTGGCTTGGCAGATGAAGAGGTGCGGCTAGCGGCGGAGCCAGTTGGCTTCTGCTTTTTTTCGGGCAGTTGGCGGCCAGATGACCTGGTCCTCTGCGGTAAAAGAACACAATCCCAGTGGCGGCCGGCTCGGAGTGAAGTCTCGGTAAAGGCTGGAAGGCTTGGCGAGTGAGGAGAATTCGCAGTGGTGGAGTTTTGGGCGTGAAATGACCTCGTACGGCGTACTCAAGCGAGGCGCCACCTGGGATCCCAATGCGATCCAATCAGCAATAGTCGCGAGGGGGGATCCGAATTAAAACACCGTTTCACGCATGGCTTGCCGTCCAACAGCATCCGAGAAGTATTCACATTTCTAAATGGCGGCTCAGGCCGCACTCAGGAGGAGTCGGGGCAACGCGCGCCGCGCGAAATTCACGCAGACAAAATTCTGCAAACGGCGGTTGCGCTTGCTGAATAGATTTGATGGTCGCGGATAGCTTCATTTTTCCAGCACCCGGATCTTGGGCGAGGCTGAGCCCTTAAGGCTTGGAGGAGCGTGGGCACCGTCGCGGTATCTTCATCTTGCAGGTTCAAAAGAGTCACAAACCAGTAGGCTGCTGGCATCCAGGACTGAGCCCGATGTCCACACCGTATTTTTTCGCGCTCAGACCCGGTATAAATGCGTCATAGATCCCTCCCATGTGGGCATCCGAGGTTGCAAGATGAAGTAAGGGAAGTTTGGAAGCGGTCCCCATCCGAAGCGGGCAGGTATTGGAGGTCTGTAATATCCCCTCTCCACGGCCCTTGGCAAGCCCGCCCAGGCGGCCAGGTCTCGCGCCAGAGTTCGCGCAGAGTTGAGGAGCAGCGGTTGCGCAGGGGCGGAATGGGGGTGGGAGAGTGGAGAATTACCAGCAGCTGGTGCAGCTGGCGTTCCTGGAATGGGATCTGGGTCCTTGGAAGGTGGCAGGACCCAGCAGCGATCGCCCCTCTGGCGCCCGGCTGTGTACCAGTGACAGCGTGAGAGCTCCAACTTAACGGAGTTGTCACTGTTCTGCTGCTTCTTCAGTTTCCCTCTCCAAGGCTGACCAGCTCTACTCTCGCTTAGCGTGTCAAGCGCATCCACTGAAGATGCGCATGCAAAGCTGCTTTCTCTCGTTCCAATTTGGCCAATTAGATCTCGTTGAACAGCTGCAGTTAGTTCGCTTTGCGTGCGTGCGTAAAGGCCTGAAGCGGCTTTTCGTTGGCGGCTGTAAGTCCAGTTTGGAGTGTTCCAGGACTTTTATCATGTGGACTGATAGGTTCTGCACATATTGCCGTTGCAGCGGCGTCTTTGTACCGGTCCAATTCGAGTTGGATTTCTTTAACTCGCTGTTTCGGTCTCTTTGCAGGTTTTCGCAGCTCTTGCTGCAGCTGTTCTCGTTCTACACTCTCTCCCATAGCTGGCGTTCCACGGGCCCATGCTTCTTGCAGGCATCTACGCATGGTGAAGGCCCACTTCCTCATCCCAGCTCTCTTTCGATGGGAGAGGGAAGTAGATCCGGCTGGGAGTGCAGAGCTTTCTCCGGACTCCCTCTTCATCTGAGCGCATGGGGCGTGCGTGCCCACCGTGATTGGCTCCGCGCAGGGCATCTCAGGTGCAGCCCGCTGGTCCGGGATCACAAGGGTCAGATCGAAGAAGCCGAATACGGATACCCTCCCAATCCCTGGTATAGTCCCAGTTTCACCCGGTGGTCGCCGGACGAGGCCCCAGTGCTATGCCACGGTGGATGCTTTGGGGAGCATCACCAAAATACGAGTCCAGGAATCGATTCAATGGACTCCTATGTTGCCGCATGAAGGTGGTCAGGCCCGATCTCCTCCGTGACAGGTTGCATCTGAGGTTTGTAATCCATCTGACAGCGGGTAGAATACCACCCGATCCACAGGCTTCGATCCATAGACAGCGCCCCAAGCGACCTCAGGTAAAGAGATCCCCATGGTGCGATCTTCTCGATCCCTCGTTCCAGCGGAGTAAGGGGAAGACTTCGTGCTGATCTGAGGGCCCGGGGAAAGAGTCACCAGCGAGACCAGCTCTCCAGCCCGGTTCCCTCTAAATCCAGAAGGGAGGCTTCGAGGAGCCCTCTTTGGGGGGCTACCGAACCTTCCACAGGAACATTCAACCTCTCCATGCCGAGACACCAGAGGTCCACTGCACTAAGAAAATAGATGAACAATAGATTCCTGCCACAATGTAAGGAATTCCATAGAAGCAGAAATAAAAGGCTTTTTGGGTGTAAAAGACCGTTTATTCAGACATCCTAGAAAGCTCCCGCATTACCGCGCGCAGTAGCTTGGGAATAAGATCTCCATGAAGCACAGGTTATAACCCTGTCCATCCCATCCCCCCTCCCGGATTCCCATGGGAACGGAGGTCTCATCTCCCTCGCAGAGATAAGGTCTCCGCCGGAGAAGCTGGCCCATCGCCCGGGCTGTGGAATGTAGTCAAGGCCAGGCGGCTGACCCGCTCATCAACACCATTGAATCCTTTACAGTTGAATCCTTCTCCAGTTCACTGACTAATTATAGCTTGCAAAAGCAAGAAGGAGTTGTGCAAAATTGCTTTCTGTATATTGACTGGACTTGACTTGTTACCCTTTGGCTGCTTGCCCCACCACAACATCAGCCCGCTTGTTTTAGTGGTAAAAGAGGCACGCTAGGCAGAGAAGAGAACTAGTAATCACCACTGAAACTACCAACCCACAGTAGCACAACCACAAAACTAGATACATAAAACATTTGCTTACCTCATGAGAACTCCCACGCTGAAAAATATACTACTTCAAAAACTAAATGCAGTACCTTTAAGTAAGGGTGAGTATACTTTGCTGATCAGATTCATAAATAAACTTGTGAGAATATCTTAAAGCTGCTTTGAATGGTAGAATGGTAGAAAAGCAGAAAACCCCAAGAAGCAGTACTAGCTATAGATACTTTTCAAATACCCTTTTCCTGATGTCTTCTCTGAAATATTCATAATGTGTAAAGTCCTAACTCTTAATTTGTGTGTATGTATGTATGGTTTGTCAAGTTCATGTCAGTATTGTTTGCTGTGTAGTATTAGTTGATTGTTGTGAACACACCTGCTAGTTAAGATCTGCTTCACGAACCCTGGACTTTTTGCCCCTAGTTTCAGAGGTGAGGTGAGTTACATCCAGAGACAAAGCTTTTTCAGAACTGGCACCTTACTTATGGAATGCCATAAGCCTTTCAAATACTTAAAGAGATCAATCATGTCCCTTCTCAATCTCCTTTTCTCTTGACTGAACATTCCAAAGTCCCTCAGCCTTTCCTCATATGGTTTGGTCTTCAGGCCCCTGTTCATCCTTTTCACTCTCCTCTGTACCCACTCCATTCTGTCCACAACCTAAGAACATAAGAACAAGCCAGCTGGATCAGACCAGAGTCCATCTAGTCCAGCTCTCTGCTACTCGCAGTGGCCCACCAGGTGCCTTTGGGAGTTCACATGTAGGTTGTGAAAGCAATGGCCTTCTGCGGCTGTTGCTCCCGAGCACCTGGACTGTTAAGGCATTTGCAATCTCAGATCAAAGAGGATCAAGATTGGTAGCCATAAATCGACTTCTCCTCCATAAATCTGTCCAAGCCCCTTTTAAAGCTATCCAGGTTAGTGGCCATCACCACCTCCTGTGGCAGCATATTCCAAACACCAATCACACATTGCGTGAAGAAGTGTTTCCTTTTATTAGTTCTAATTCTTCCCCCCAGCATTTTCAATGAATGCCCCCTGGTTCTAGTATTGTGAGAAAGAGATAAAAATTTCTCTCTGTCAACATTTTCTACCCCATGCATAATTTTATAGACTTCAATCATATCCCCCCTCAGACGTCTCCTCTCCAAACTAAAGAGTCCCAAACGCTGCAGCCTCTCCTCATAAGGAAGGTGCTCCAGTCCCTCAATCATCCTCGTTGCCCTTCTCTGCACTTTTTCTATCTCTTCAATATCCTTTTTTGAGATGTGGCTGACCAGAACTGAACACAGTACTCAAGTCGCGGTCGCACCACTTTATATAAGGGCATGACAATCTTTGCAGTTTTATTCTCAATTCCTTTCCTAATTATCCCCAGCATAGAGTTTGCCTTTTTCACAGCTGCCATTCATTGAGTTGACATTCCCATGGAACTATCAACTAAGACGCCCAAATCCCTTTCCTGGTCTGTGACTGATAGCACTGACCCCTGTAGTGTGTATGTGAAGTTTGGATTTTTTGCCCCTATGTGCATCACTTTGCATTTTGCTACATTGAACTGCATTTGCCATTTCTGAGCCCACTCACCTAATTTATCAAGGTCCGCTTGGAGCTCCTCGCAATCCTTTGTGGTTCTCACCACCCTACATAATTTGGTATCATCTGCAAACTTGGCCACCACGCTACCCACCCCTACTTCCAGGTCATTTATGAATAGGTTAAAGAGCACTGGTCCCAATACGGATCCTTGGGGGACACCACTCCCTACATCTCTCCATTGTAAGAATTTCCCATTTACACCCACTCTTTGCTTCCTGTTTCTCAACCATTTTTTAATCCATAGGAGGACTTCCCCTCTTATTCCTTCATTGCTGAGTTTTCTCAATAGTCTCTGGTGAGGAACTTTGTCAAAAGCCTTTTGGAAATCCAAGTAGACAATGTCCACTGGTTCCCCCTTATCCACATGCCTGTTTACATCCTCAAAGAACTCTAGTAAGTTTGTAAGACAGGATTTGCCTCTGCAAAAGCCATGCTGACTCTTTCTCAGCAGGTCTTGCTTTTGTACATGTTTTATAATTTTATCTTTAATGACAGATTCTACTAATTTACCAGGAACAGATGTCAAACTGACTGGCCTGTAATTTCCCGGGTCCCCCCTAGTTCCTTTCTTAAAGATTGGTGTGACATTGGCCATCTTCCAGTCTTCAGGGATGGAGCCTGATTTCAAGGATAAGTTGCATATTGAAGTGAGGCTTCCAGAACTGCACGAACTACTCCAGGTGTGGCTTAACCATTGTGGTGTACATCTGGGCTATGACATCTTATGATTTGTATGTTATGCCTCTGTTGATACACTCCAAAATCACATTAGCCTTTTTTGCCACTGCAGTACACTGGCTACTCATGTTGGGCTTTCAGTTCAACCATAACCCTAGATCTTGTTAACACACGCTGCTAGTCAGATCTGGATCTTTCTCAGTGTGTGCTTTTTCAAATCCTTATTAGGTGAGCAGGGCAGAGATGTATTAGGTCACAGCTCTGGTGCTGAAAAAAGGATTATTTGGTTACTTAGGCTGTTTCTGCTCAGCAACGATTGGGCTTGGGTCGGCATATTCCACACTGACCCAACCCCCCTGGGACCATTCGCATGAACGGTCCCAGAAACAGCTGGGAAGACGGCACCGCTGAGCGCCGTCGCCCAGCCGACCTGCCGTGTCCATGGCCGTCCGGCGCGTTGCTGAGGCCTGGGGACACGCCCCCTGCCCTGCGCGACTGCTCCGGTGTCGCAGGGCAGGGGGGCGTGTCCCCAGGCCTCAGCGACGCGCCTGACGGCCACAGACATGGTAGGTGAACAGTGGAGAGGGGGGAGGGAGGGCGCCTTGGAGCCACTGCCATTCGCACAGCAGCCACCATTTTCCGAAAACCTCACTTCCCAAGCAAGGTCGGAAAACGGCGGCTTTGCACTGGTCGGGCGGAGCGAAGGCGGAGCGGTGGCACAGCAGCTGCACCCCCTGTGCAAATGGCTCCCTGGGGACGGCGTTTTTGCCATCCTCAGGGCGCCATATTCTGCCCGTGCGGAAGGGGCCTTAGTTTGTATGGCACATCTTCCAGATTTGTCCTTGAGGTGGCTTATAAGTAAAAACTATGCCATAAAATAATTAAAACATTACAAATTACCAATATAAAAAGTAATTAAAACCAACATCTGCATAAAACAACCACTGTGTGTTCTAAAAAAATACAAAGTCCATACAAAGGACTTCAGACCAGAAATAAACTATAAATCATCATCAAAGATAAAAGTTCCCTAGCTGAAATACTGGGTTAAAAAATATTTTAGACTAGTGCCTAAGAGACAGTATGGCAGAGCTGGAGGACATTAAAAAGATAAGGTGCCACTGCTGAAAATGTCTTGCATAAAGAGTACCTGTGCAAAAGAAAAAAAGGGGGAAGGGTGTTCTTCTATGTCACAGATGACATCTTACCAGCATGAGGAATAATACATTTTTGCCAGTGGCATGGGGAATAAATGCAACTGAAGAGACGGGAGGTGGGGTGCGGGTGGGATGATGTAGGGAATGGAAGTGTTCAGAATGATTTCACAGAAAACATTTCCAAGACATAACGTTTGACCACTGGGAAAATCTGTGGTAAGCTCTGCATGCAGAAAAGGTCAAAAAGAGGATGACTGGTGAGCAGAATCCAAAACATTGACAAGTCTCAGGACTCTGTTGTAAAACACAATATGTTTAAAATTAGAATAATTTTGAGACTGCTAAGACAACTAAAGTATTTAATAAATGCCCTCAGACCAGAGTTGAAAATGTTTTCCACTGATGTTCATTAAATTGTGCTATAAGAAATATTCATGCATTCTGTAGGCATGTCGCTGCTGCATAATGTACTGTCACATGGTGTCAAAACATTCTTATTTTAAGAATGCTCTTTCTTAGAACTTTCTACATGTTTCTATTGTTCAATTTAAAATGGATAGATTATTCTGTGGTGCAAAAATGGGAAATCTCTATTAGACGCATTTTGGTGCCCCAGAAATGTTGTCTCTTTGTTACTTTCAAAAGGTTGACAATTGAATATGAGCCACCAGGCGAGACTTAGCTAAAGAAAGGCAAGTCTGTAGGTGCCTCACTCCCTCTCCTGGAAAATGAACATATAGCAATGGTTTTTTATGTCTTATAAAATGATGTCTTTGGAAATTATAATTGAAACTTGATCTTAACTATCAGTGATAAATGAAACAACTTAGATAAATGAGACAACTGTCATCTACTTGCAAAGTAACAAATTACGAATGGAGAAATATCCTTCAACCTTCCAAAGACTATCAGAATTTCAGAAGGTTAGATGGGAATTCTCAAAGGTATTATTCTGCAGTAACTTTCCAGAATCATTCTAGATCTAAATCATTCTAGAGTAACTACTCTCAGTCATACATGCTAATCATTGTCATAATGTATCCTACATTATCTTATGTTGGCCATGTATGGTAAGTGGCACAGATTAAAGATGTTGAACAAGGATACTCTTGTTCTCCCAAAGTAAATCTACTGCAAAACTGATTGATTCTGTCCATCTTTGCATTCTACCTGTATCCAAAGATTGTGGTCATATTCCTGTACTCGAATGTTGCCTGAGAAACAGAAATCCATACATCTGGATGGCTTTTGCACACTAATGAAGCCCTATGCTGATGTGATACCAGGATACATTGGTTTGACCAAAAGAAATGCTGGTCCCACACCAGTGTAACCTTGACATGACATGGAATTGGAAGTGTCAGAGATGCGTCAGTGAAAGAGTTGGGATTAGCTGGTATCCAAAACTCTTCAACTTGGGTCCTGGGAAAATTACCACAGAATTCACTAAACTTTAGTTAGTTTGCTCACCAAAAACTGAGTTTTGCCTCTTACTAGCATTCATTTTGGTGCCATGCCTTCTGTTAACAGCATAGCTGCTTTCCCCCCATCAAACTGTTGATGACATGGTAGAGTGGCATTCCTTAGCACGCCACTAAGACCTGAATCTTTGCATCACAAAGGTATTGGATTTCAGTTAAGGCTCTTTCTTCCAAGTGAGCTGCACAGGCATGTGAGTCATATGGTTTGAGAGGCCATGGTCCCTTCTCTATAAGTCCAACTGATAAAAGGGAACATGGATACAGGTATGAACAGAAAGTCACTTTTATGGAGTTTCTTGAAGCAGGTCCAGGACTCCTACTGGTCACACTACAGTCTCCCTTAAAGTGGAAGGAGGTCCTTGTGTCCTTTATTTGTTGTATTCTTCACATTAGTAGTGATAAACTGATACCAGGCCAGGCTTGGATCAGGGACTGCTGGTTGAATGATGCTATCTGTGCATCTCTGCTTGTCACATGGGCATCATTGACATGCCGCACCATGTTTGATGGGTTGCAGCCAAGTTTCTATGGACTCCAGGGCAGTTGCTTTACTCTGTGGATTTTTCTTTTATGTTTTTTCTTCTGCAGACAGGAGATACATAGAATAGCAGATAGCTCTGTGAATCTGTGGTCGTAGATTCACAGAACTGGAAAATGATTAGAATCTTGTTGTCCTAAAAGAATGAGGGTGTGGCTTTAACATTTACTTTACTTGTTTAATATATTATTATTTTCAACTTGTAGAAGCTGAACACAGTATTAATTTCTGGAACCCATGTTTTAGGAATCCATGTATTCCTCAGTTTAGAGCGTTTGTTCATTTTGATGGCACATATAGTTCTGAAACCAGGAAGAATCTTCCATGTGTAATATGTTCTTCTGACTCCTGCATTCCATGATTATGGCAAATAAAGACATTACATCTGCCAGTGGAAAAGACCTGAGTTTCAATAGCATGCATACACAGCTGGCATTCTGGTCATCTTTGAAGACTCCACTCCAGGTCCTCCCAACAAATAATACTGGATGGGTGAAAAGGACTTCTCTGTTGTGGCATCAAAACTTTGGGCTGTTCTCCCCAGGAAGATTTGTCTAACTTCTTCAATTGTTGTCTTCGGGCAGCAGGTGAATATTTTGGGGGGGAGTGGGAGGGAGGATGGTTTAGCATTTTCCCATTAACTCTTTATTAGCCTTCTTCCCTGTGTATATGTTTTTGTGTTTTATATGTTTATATAATGTTTAATTTAATTGTGTGTGTGTGTGTGTGTGTGTGTGTGTGTGTGTGTGTGTGTGTGTGTGTGTGTGTGTGTGTGTGTGTGTACTAGCAGGCCCGGCCACACGTTGCTGTGGCAATTGTCCTTCTCATCACAGTCCACAACCCACACAGATGTCCATGCAGGTCCAATGATCCCCAGCATAGCCTTCAAATGGAATCCCTCTTTCCCTTTCCAATGCACATTGTTATATGGTGCTGTCTTGTTTTTTTAGTATAAGGTAACCCTTTCCATTCCACAATGGAACTGTCCAGAGTGGGAATCCCGCTGTCCATGAGGCTGGTTGACATGCACAGTCCTGGCTTGGGTAAGGCAGAACTGGGGCAAGGAGGCTATCCCAGTCAGGCAGCAGAGGCAGGGTGGTGAGGCGCTCAGATCGAGGCCAACTTCCTGGATTCTTAAAGGGCCACGTGCAAAAGAAGTGGAGCCAGTAGTGTTGGTTCGCCCGCACCCCGCGGATTTTCTTAGAAGAAAAAGGCAAACTTTGGCTCACTTTTAGTAAAAGAGAGCTGTGGCGAATATGGGTGAGGAAGTGGGTAAGTGGTGGTTGGATGTGAGGGAGGGCAGAGTGAGGTGTGTGAGGATGAGCTGGATATGTATTGTGTGGTAGCAGTGGGTGAGGCACAGAGAGTGAAAGTTACCTGACATCTCACACGGCAAAGTGTGTATGTGTTTCACTTCCACTCGTATTACCTACCAGTATTACCTATTTACTGTTTTCACTGCTCATTTCTGCCCATCTGTGTGAACATTCGAAGCCCTCATACCAAGCCCTCAGGCCACAGACAGACAGGCTGCATGAACATTCTAAGGGTGACAGTTAAACACAGCCAGCTTCATGGCCTGGTGCGCCAGGAAAAAGACATTTTACGTGGCTCAGGTATGGACTTTTGGTGATTTGAAGGTCTGATTACCTGCCCACAACAGGGCGGGATGTCCTGTGAAAATTTGGGGGCAATCCATTCAGCAGCTTCTGTGGGAGACCATCAGGGACAAACACACTGTTAGATTTATATATATGGCATGCATTTTATATATATATGACATGGCATGCATTGGCCATATAAAATGTTTTCAATAAAATAAGATAAAGAAAATTCAAATAGCATCATGCAACCTTGTACAATGTAATATTACTGGTCCATACCATTCAATATTGTGTACTGTTTCAGGAAAGTAGCCAAGTGAGTCTACAGTAGAAGAGCTAAGTTCAAGTCCATTATCATGTTTAGAGACCATGTAGAGTTTCAGGATACAACTTTTCCAGATTCAAAGCTCCCTTCATCAGATATCTGACAAAGGACACATTGACTCTTGGAAGCTTATTGTCAGATCCTCAAAAACTGAAACAAACTCCATGTAAAGAACAGAGGTTTATTCAAGATCTGGAGGACAGTTTGGAAAAGCCAAGACTGGCTTTTCCCACATAGTGTTCAGTAATATGTTTTCACATCCCCCCCCCCACACACACACACACACATGAGAACAGTACAGTGAAAATATTGTCTACTGTGACTGGCAATGGCTAGCTCTTCAGTATTTCAGATAAGAACATCAACATCTGCTGTCTCAGATCTTTTAAGTGACTAGACCTTAGCATGAAAAACACTGAGTGACATCCTTTCTTCTCCTCCCATTCTCCTTGTCCTTCGCAAAGATAAAATTGTTTGCAAAGTAAGGCATGAATCAGCAGTTCTTCCCCTAAATTAACATGGGAGACCCAACATACCAACCTCTATCCAAAAACCCTAATTCCCAGGAGATGTTCCAACCACTTAACTACAAATTAGACCAATTAATTACAAATTACAAATTAACTACAAAAGGCAGGGGAGGGGTTGTTTTTTATTATTATTATTTTGGTAAATGAATTTCAGTTCCTCTTTTCAACTCTAGAGCTAGCATCATCTTCATTTTAAAATACTATTGACAGTATCAAGCAGGGTTTTCTTCCCTGTAGCAAGGCTGTTGCCTTCAAAGTCCAGCCTTATCTTTATTATGCATGCATTCAGGATTGTAAATCCCATTTCAGTCTGTGGCAACAAAACTAAAGAGTCTGCTGATGCCTTACAGACTAACATGTTTATTTTATTTTTTTATTTCTTTATTAACATTATTTATACCTAATGTCTACTTTTCTGGCAGTCAGGGCAGATAATGTTCTACTCCTATGTAGAGTGACTACAATCATGTGCCTGTCTACTGGCAGAAGTGGTATTTAAAAGTGGTTACTTTTGACTGGACTCTGGCCTGTGTTTCTACTGAGAAAAAGTGCACCAGGACTTATCTGGGTCGCCGTTGCGGCAGGGGAGGAAGGAGCGATCGGCTCGCCTCCCTGTCATCAGATCGACGGGTCACGTGACGGGGTGGGAACCGTCACATGACAAGGGATCCAGGCAGGCTATTTAAGCCAATGCCCGGCTCAGCCCAGCCTCCTTACAAGGCTGCCGGCGAGTGGAACCCACCTGCCCACCCTGAGTTTTTGGGCTGTTGTGTATGTTGTAGGTTGTGTATGTTAGACATTTGTTGCAGTCTGGGCAGATTCAGGGCATAGGGGCACATCCTTTGGGGGAGGCAGGCTTGCATGCCAGACCTCCCTAGGCGGGGGCCTCAATAAGAGGTCTGGGGGTAGGGCTGGGCTTGAGGATGCAGGCCTGGAAGCCCTGTTTCAAGCTCGCTACCCCTGGCAGGAGGGGGGTGTCACAAATGGGTAGGTGCCCAAGTGACATCTAGTAACCTCCTGTCCCGGTCCCCATTGGGGGATGGTGCCGGGTTCAGCAGTGTGCTGTCCGAAGGGCCAGGGGTCAGCTGTGGTGCTGACAGTGACCAGGTTCAGCGGTTCACTGCCTGGTGGCCAGGATGTGCCCCGATATGCCTGCCCAGCTTCCAAAAGAGTTATGCATTATTTGTTAATAAACCAGGCTGCGGCCATTTCTTTCCAACGAATTTTAAGTGTGTGTTTGGTTTGTGAGGGAAGTGGAGTCCAAGTGGAGTCCAAGTGGAGTCTTCACGCAATATTAACCCAAACATTAAAGATTGTTGCACAAAAGCAACAGAGTGTTGTGGGACCATAAAGGCTAATATGTCCATAGGATGGTCAAAGCAAAGTAGGCCAGCTTCTGCTACACTAATAGTGTAATCCCATGCAGAATTACTCTGATCTACTCCCACTACTAATCCCAGCAGAGGATAGAACTTGCAATAACAGGTTTAAATTACAGACCAAAAGGTACTGGCTGGATACTGGCAAGGGTGTGTGTGTATTACAGTAAGAGTAGTTTAGCAGAGAAATCAGCTGCATAGGGAGGTAGAGAGCTCCCACTCACTGGCAGTTTTTAATCAGCGGCTGGACAAACGCTCGTTAGGGGTGTTCTAGACTGATCCTGCACTGATTAGGGGGTTGTACTAGATGATCTTTATGGCCCCTTCCACCTCTATATTTCTATGACTGGAGTAATGTGGCATAGGAGTGAATTGCAAATATGTTCGTTTTTAAGGCATCACCGGAGTACTTCTTAGCTTTTCTGCAACAGGCTGACATTGGCTTTGCAATCAATGGTGCTTAGAAATTCTTAATTTTGCTGGAATCATGTCCTTCATACTGATTGGAACCCTGGTCTGACAAGACAAAATGAGCATAGCAGACAGTGTGCATGAACTGGGAAAAAAGTGTAACCTTTGAAAGAACTATATTGAATGTGTTCCAGAAGTCAGAAGAGGTAAATAGGCATGGCCTTGCTGCTAGGGAGATGTAGGCAATACAAACTGTAATGTTTAATCCCTTTTGAATAAACCATTTAACATGAGCCAAGGTGTAGCTAACAGAATGTTAGAAACGGTTTCCTCGTTGGGTACTAAACCTGGTAATTTTAGATGGGGGATGTGGGACAGATTTCATTTCTCTATTATCTTAGACAGCTTGCTTCTGTTTTGGATGAAAAATGTAAATAGTTAAAAGAACTATTTTTTTTTCCTCCCAAGCCACAAAACGTTGTGTGAGTGATATATTTTTAAAGTATTCATTGGATATCTTGGATGTACCTTCTTCCAAAGCCAACATTTATTCTCAAGCTATGTTTTGTTTAGCTTTGTAGGTGTATCTTTGTATATATGATACATTTGTATTTCTGTTGGAGAACATTTGACACAGTCGAGTGACAGAGTGAGGGGGCAGGAACTCATGTTCAAACAAGTATATGCAGAGAATAAATGCTTATGCTTCAGATTCGCTGAAGATGCCAGCCATGCTTATGCTTCAGATCCTCTGAAGATGCCAGCCACAGATGCAGGCGAAACGTCAGGAGAGAATGCTGCTAGAACACGGCCATACAGCCCGGAAACCACACAGCACCCAAATGCTTATGCTACCTTGGGCAGGAAAGATAATCCAGCTACACGTGCTTCTTGTTCTATGCAAGAAGTCTGATAATTTATTAGTCTTTTTAAAAATTGGATTCAACTCAATGACATACCAAGGTCCATTTCATCAGATTAAACACCAGTCCTTGTTACATACAAAGTTTAATTCATGTTACTACTAACCACATAGCATAGTAAGGTCAGTGGTGGGATTCAGCAGGTTCACATTACTTCAGCAGAACTGGTTGTTAAAATTGTGTTTCTATACAACCAGTTGTTAAATTATTTGAATCTCACCACTAGAACCGGTTGTTAAATCCTTTGAATCCCACCACTGATGAGGTCATAGTTATCTGGTTTGTGCCATAATATCAGACTATGGTGAGGTGTGAAGAAATAATTTACTTCCATCTCCATGCAGTTGAAAGGAACTGGCAATGTAACAGATAACTGTGGTCAAATAAATGCTTCCCTGTGTGAGATCAGTGCTGATTTTGATCACGTTAATTGAAATCTCTAACCCAACTGTGATTTCTAATCTTTTTGATGATATGGTTACAATATGATATTAAGGGAAGAACAAAAGGATGCAAACTGGGTTTGCTGACACACAAGATTGCATGGAGAAGGATAGCAAAATGTTTCTGACCCATACTGCCATTTGGACAGTATCATATTCTACCTTTAAGTCACAAAGTTTGGGTTCTAAATTACTCAAGCTACAAAGCAAATTGAGTTATACAGTGTTTTCTGTTGCCCATAGTGCATTCTGGCCTAATGCATCTGCACAAAATCATGGCAAGAATGGAAAGCTAGCCTTCACTGGGTACATACAAAGGATTAGAAATAGGGCTGCCAGGATAAGTAATTTTTTTCTCCTGAAATTCTGGGGATATGTTTCAAAATAGAAGCAGTGCCAGTGCTAATCCAGGTTAAATATTGCCAGGAGCTCAGAATGTAACACACAATTCAACAGGAAAAAGACACCCACAGATCTGCCTGTTAATCAGCTGCGATCATCTAGTATTTTTCCCCAAAAAAGATATTTCAATAAGCTTTTGAGTTGGAGCTGAACTGTTATTATTTGCCATACTTAAATCCCTTTGGAAATATTCTAGGGGAATTTCCACTCTGGTTGCACTTTTTTTTGGCAATCTACTTCTTTTAGGACTTGGTCACCTACACATTAGTAAATAATATCCCAAAGTACAACCACTTGCCAGTCACAGTTTTCTTTCTGTAAACAAAAAAGCATCCTGGGCATAAAGCAGTCCTAGAAGTCTAATGATTTTGGCATTAGGGTGGTTTTTACCTTAGCCAATGTAATATTGGGGTAAAAAAAGTTCCATTTTTTTTGCATATGAAAAATAATGCAAGCAAGCATCACACTGTTGGCTCAAACAATGAGGAGAGCATTTACCCCACCACAGATGGAAAAATGCTATGAGCAGGAATATAAATACTACTAACACTAGAGGTGTATCTAGGGAAAATGGAGCCCGGGCAAAATCTGAGTTTTCTGCACCCCACCCCCCAGCTCCATTTTCCCTAGATTTCAAATCACCTCTGGAAATAGATGTTTTTTCTGCTGGGCAGGTGGGGGGCACCCAGGGCCTCCACCAGCGCCCCCACGGCCACCCCAGCATGGTCAGCAGCACCAGGGCCACACTGGCCAACGGGGCCAGCAGTGCAGTGACCAGCAGCATGGCACTCCAGCCAGGCGGTGGACCAAAGGGTGGCGGGCCAAAAACGTGGCCTTTCCCTAGGGTGCCAGGCACTGCCGGGGTGCCAGGTACTACCAAGGCTCCTGCAGCCTGAGGGGACAGCTCAGTCAAGAGCCACACCTGCTCAGCCCAGCAAACCCTTGCCCTAGCAGAGAGAGTGGGCCAGGCAGCTCCCCAATCCTGAGTTTGATGAGCTTGGAAGGGTCAGTCTGTGCTGTTTTCCTTCTGTTGCAACATAGTGCTGAGCACCTTTTAGGAGAGAATTAGGAGAGAACCAGTTTGAATGCCAGGCAGCAGCAGCCATTCCTTGCTGGGATACTGACCTAAAGCAGTCACCACAACCCTCTACCCAGCCCTCTTTAAGGCTGCCCGTGAGAGTCCAGACAGCAGGCAGTGACAAACACCCAGCAGATCATTTTTTATCTCCAAAAGCAGAGTCTCCTAATCAAGTTGCCAAAGAGCTCTCTACTACTGACCCAGCAGTTGGAGCATCTGGCCCTCATCATAGCATCTGGGCTCCAAGCACACTCTATCTGCCAGACTTCAAGGTGAAGACAACAGTTAACATCACCTCCACAGTGATAAGGAGCAGGCATTTGTTCATCATGCAACTGGTCAAGCTTTTGGGAACTCCAATGGCCACCACGGATGCCATACAATGGGCTCATTTACATTACAACATCTGCTCCAATCTTTCCAGACAGATATCATGTACACAACAAGGACAAATCCATCATTGTGCCTATGGAGGTGAAGATGGCCCTGCAGCGGTGTACCATCCCCAAGAACTTGTGACAGTACTTGAGTGAAACAGCTGCCAGGGCCAAAGGTTTCTGGAAGGGCCCACTACTGTTCGCAACCCCTGCCCACTCACTTGCTAGTGCTTCACCACCCATGTTCCCTCCTACACACATTGCAAAGTTCCATTGGAGAAAGGATTGCAAGCAGCTGTGCATGGTTAGCAGAATGGCTTGTGAGCAGACAAGGGAAGGGAACCAAACCAGATAGAAGGCATGGGTAGGCATTGACCTGAAATTCTATTTCAAAAATATAATGAAGAAATGTATACCCAAAAAAGAAAGTTAAGCAGATTAACTGGGCTAAGATTTTAGTGGTTAAGAATAAGCAGACATTCAAAACCTGCCATATTTGCCTTGAGGAAAAAAACAAAAAAAATTGTAAAGATGAACAACTCACATTCTGCTCACAGGCTGCAAACAGGGGTCCACATTTTTGGTGATCATTTGGCAGTTTGTGAGCAGTTCAAGTCTGTTCTTCGGGTTAGTTTTTGGTACTCAAACATTAGAGTACAGTGCCCTCAACAGAAGTTCAACACATTCTGACACAGCCCAATGAAAGTTCTGATTTCCCTTCTCTCCTACAGCTCTGTCTCATTACTGCTAGGTGGTGGGCAAATAAAGAGTGAGCAAATGAGTCAGCCAGTGATTATAAACCAATGCAGTAAACTTTGGTCTTCATTCTGGACTGTGTTATCTCATGTACTCACATTTTCACACAGCCATATGGGAGGCATAGTTCCCCACCCATGTCATTTATTTACCTGAACTCATCATCCAGAATCTGAGGAAGAATCAGTTTCTCTTACTGTACATATTTTAAAGTGTCTGCAAAGAATGAAAATGAAACACAACTACCAAATTTACTGCATGGCTACAAAGTTTTTTGGTAGCTGTTCACCTATGACAGCAATTAACAGAACACATCTGAGACAGCTCATAGGCTATAGCTACAGTCAGTCACAGAATATTCGCCTATCAAATACCTTGATGTTTGCATCGTCACTAGTAAAAACTTTGCAATACTGGCCCCAAAGAAAGGATGATCTTCTCCCCATTGTCAATCCCTTTCCTTCAACTATTTGAAAACTAATTGAGCAATAATGTGCTTGTGTGTGATTTTCCCCCCTTTTATATCCAATAGATGGCAGTGAAGCATTGTCTGTTGGCTTACTTGTTCCATAGTTATTGTATTTTGCTCTGCCAGAGTCACAACACTGATCTCTTAGGGAAGACCCACTATAGAAAATGAAGCTCTCACATAGACAGATGGAACTGATCTGTATTTATCATCATTTGGATCCTGCTTTACAAGACATATTCCAAATCCACTTGATATAACATTCCCACCCACAAAAGCATGTTTACAACACTGTACTCACTAGACAAGCCTTTGAGTTGCAGCATACTTGGTGAAAAGCTTGGCCACAAATTTACAGCACTCCCAATTAAAATGACTGAGACATTCCACTGGTCAAGGTCATTCAAAATAGATTAAATCTGACCTCTTATTAAATTGACGGTATGTCTGTTCCAAGAATGGTCTTGTGGGGAGATGAAATTTGCTTAGTAGATTAAGGGTGAGCAGAAGTCTCAGTGAACCCCACTTGGTGGTGGTTTTGACCTTGAGTGGGTCCACTATGTAGAAACCTAAATCCTGTATCTTGACACATGCAGACAAAGTCCTTTGTGCGAAAACTAAGCCAAGTCTCTTTCTGCACAACGCTATGTAGGTATTTGCTCTCACACCTTACAGGGTTTGGCTGCTGGGACATTCTTGGATGTGAACTTCTGCCTATCCCAGAAGCTTGGGTCAGCCTCTGCTTTCAAACCCTGTAATGATGAAATGCAGCTTTTTTATTTCCTGCTCCCTTTTGCTTGCTCCTGTCTCCTTACACCAGTGTAGTGTAGTGGTTAAGAGTTTCCTTTTATCCCCCATCCCACTGTTCAACATTCAGATTTCTTATATGCCTCTTATTGCACTAGTTTAGGAATTTTTAAAAGATAATGTATTATCTCATGGCATAAGAATGTAAGTAGCAGTCAGAAAAGATTGTTGGGATCAAAATTCATTCTAAAATGCTTGGATCTATGTAATCAGCTATGTTGAACTCTGTGGTTATGGTTGATTGTATCAATTTAAATATGTTTGAAATGTGCTACTATTTTAAAGAGAAGCATTACAAAACAACCCCAAAAAGAACAATTGAAAAAGCTGAAATTAAGAAGCATGCACTTCCCACTGAACCACAATCCACGTGGAATTAAGAATATTAGTTGAAACCACAAATTCCACCTAATTTACAGTTAAGACTAAAAATACCATCTTAACTCATTCTGTTGTGTTTAGGTATCCAAAAGATGAGTGTACCTAGGCAGAGTGGGGTTAGTTAAGGATCTACCATACAATTTGAATATATCCACAGACATAGCATTATGTCGCCAGTCCCATTTGTGGATACAGCTATATTAATGACACAATATTTGTTTTACCAGCCACCACATCTCTCTGCCAGATTAAACATTTGTAATCTGGATCCAGCCTTAATATATCCTTTGAAACGGGAAAGCCACAAACAGCCATACACTATATCAACATAGCCTTTCTCCATCTCTTACCCTGTCAATTACAGAGGCAGCAGAGCCAGTAATAGCAAGCACCTTCCATGAAGGCCTTAATTAGAATGCTAAAGTAAAGACTTTACCTTACTGCATACAAATCTTTATCTGATACACTGTTGTGATTTTTTAAACCCAATAGCACCAAAAGCTAACAGCAGAGTGGGTGTCTTGTTATTTATTTATTTTTACATGAAGCAGAGTCTATAGCTTCTTTCCAACAATACTGTTGTGGTTTGTATCAATTTTTTCAGAAAGTTATATTCTTGTTTTCTCTTGCTTTGTACATATAGTGCATAGAGCTGACTTAGCTTAGTCAAACCAAGCCTTTGTTTTTAGGATTTCTTCTGAAAAATTGCATGAAACTACTGCCTTTTTATTGGGCTCCATTTTAGCCAGAGTTCAAAAGCACCTTGACCAGTAGACATTAGCAGATGCTTTTTGGCATGCTTGCAACAGTGAATTGAGGTTGCTCTTGACATCAAGCCACTGCTGTAAACATACAGTCCAGGTTAGGGGGGCAGGGGGTTTAATGGTGTTTAATAGTGTCTTGGGAACTGTAGGGTCAGCTTGTTAGAAATGCCTGGAGAAAACCAATAAATTACAACCAAGGTCAGCTTGCTGGAGATAGTATATTAATTAATGAGTGTTGATGTCTAGTTGTTTCTTCCATTCAATCATTTTGGAACCATAACATGAAGGCTAGAAATCCACTGGATTTTTCATGATCATTCACCAATCTTGATTTTAAATTAACCATTGGTAATATAAGTTTCCAGATTCATCATAATGTTGTGGTGCTCTCTGGTGGTCAAAATAATTTCTTGCATGCTTTTTGAACTTCCTTTTCTAAAAGTTCTGAAAGTTGTTTCTTTCTTGTAATTGTATGTGAATATATAAGTTTAATGGCAACTAAATCTGCAAAATCTAAACGGTATTTGCCCTTTCTATCATTATAAAAATTCAATTCAAATAATTTAGTTCCTATGTGAAACTGTGTTAAAATACTAGTTGTGGTGGGTTTTCCAGGCTGTGTGACCATGGTCTGGTGGATCTTATTCCTAACGTTTTACCTGCATCTGTTGCTGGCATCTTCAGAGATGTATCACAGAGGGAAGTCTGTTACACACTGTGTAACAGACACACTGACACATAAAGGACGAGTATAATCCTACCAAAGTTTGACAAATGGAACTCCAAGCATGTTGGTGTTCTCTATTTGGGGACAGGCTTGTGTGGTTTCCCTTTTCTGCTGCAGTTTCTGATATAGCGTAGTGTTACCCACAATGGTGGGAAGTCTCTACCTTTTAGCGTGGGCAGCAGGAGCAGACACTTGACTTTAGATAGAAGTCGGGCAAGCTCAGAATCTTGACTGCCTATGTATACAAGAGTCAGCTTTCGCAAGAAACTCACAGGAGAGCAAATAAAGTTTAACCATTTTTATTAAGGGATAATGGGGGCACACAAGCACACAATAAGAGTAGCAGAACACACAGAGAGTCCTAAGATATAAACGGTTTTGAGGGATAGTTCTGAATTAAATGAAGAATGTATGGGAAGGGGCAATAAAAGTTATAGTCACCTGATCTTGGAGTGAAATAGTCCAAGGACTGAAATGAGCAACCTGTGCTTAGTTCTGGAGGAACAGGGCTGTGGAACAATATTGCAGACAGAGAGTTGAACATATCAGAGATATGAACACTGGTTATTGTGAAAGTGGGCTTATAGCTAAAATGGACCCTTAGGGTTATACAGAGTGGTCCTGAATCTCCTGGAACAAAGAGATTTCCTGCCTTTCCTGGAAAAACAAGAAATAGACATCAATCTTACATGTTGGGTCATTGATCTAATGGTTTGCAGCATCAGCCTGTTGTTCCAGGCTTGGGAGTGTCTCCAAGGGGAAAGTTAGCTGATGAAGTACAGCTGTAAAACAATGAGGTGGTTGTTAAAGGACTTAGTCAGAGAAAGAAGTGTTGGTTAGTACAACACTGGGCACATTAACACATCCATTGTCTTCACCAGGATGTATGGTTTAGGGCTGGAGATGGGAACTCTCTTCAGGGCAAGGTCTTTGTGTGCACTTAATCCTGCCTGGAAGAGTGTGAGTGAAGCATTGTGCAAGCTGATTTAGAGGGAGACAAATCCAGATATAGTCCTTTCTCTTAGGATGCACTGAGGCAATGCAGGGAATGGACTTCCCATTTTGGCACTGTACTGCTAGGCACCCAAGGGTTGGCTGAGGTTAGTAGAGATGTCATTGTCTTCTGAACAGGGTCCCTTTAGTCCACCATAGGTTGGTCTGGCAGCAGTAGTGGCAATGGGGCTTTCACATGGCAGACTTCCCCATCCATGAATCACCAAAGTATTTGCAGGTTTTTTTCATAATTGACAATTGAATATCACTATATCATTATACAAGACATAAATTGCCAGCTTTGATTTGTTGTAAATAGTAAGTCTCTATCAATTTTGTTGTGTAGGATAGAGGAGTTGCAGGGGTGGAAAGGGCTTCCACTGTGACTGGACATTATGTGAATGGGACTAGGAACATCTGGACATTCTAGCTGACATAGTAGCCATCCAGGCTTGGCTGTGATCTTTCCTAAAACCTGCAGCAAAGCTGGTGTGGGAAAGATTGGAGAAAAGCCAGGAAAAACCAAATATACCACAAATGTTCCATAGTGCAGTGGGAAAGCAAGAAAAAAACCTACTTCCAAACAGCATATAACCTATGTGGGAAAGGTCTTCTCCTTGCCCTTTGGAGCTTCCTTCCATAGTTCTAAAGCTGCTTTTTTTCCACTTCTCTAGTGATACCCACTGAACTAGCTTCCCCCTTACTCTTGGTGATTACATCACTACCTGGCTCATAATTTGGTTCCGGAGGATTTCTGCCAACATTTCTAGGCTCTTGGTGACCCGTCTACCTCTGTAGCAAAAATTGTTTGAATTGCTCTTGTTGCTCAGGAGTTGCTTAGGATACCAACCCAGCCAGCAACCTACATGCATATAGCACTCGCTAGATAATATACAGGTTTTTTTAATCAGCTGCATACTCGTTGCCACAACAGAAAAGTCTAAAACACTAGCAGAAAAAGAATGTGACTGCAAGCCAAGGTCTACAGCACTAAGCATTATTTACTGCTTGGGCCAACTTTTTTGGTAGATTTACCACATTTGTTTTTGGCATATCATCTGCAGCGTACTTAACTACAAGCTGCATAGTAAGCAGCATGGTACAGCGTTATATTTGTTTCCATCTTGGTAAACCACATGAAGACTGTTGGAGTACACAGGGAAATTTCCAGATACCATGAAACAAATTAGAGGTTGCAGTTGCTTGTAGCTGTGTACCTAGGGGCTGAAGAGGGACCTGGCTTGCTTCATCCAAAAGCTGCTCAATTAATGCTTGTCACACTGTGGTCAGTACCACACATAATGTATATGTGATAATTATTGTTTTGACTTATTCCAAAATAATCTAATCCATATCAAAACAAATTCTAATATCGCACTAGTGATCCAAACAAGAATTGTATTCCATCAGAGCAGCTGATAAAAACATCAGCCCTTTAAAAAAACTAAAACAGTTAGATTTATTCCTTTGAGGGGAAAGTTCAAATTCCCAGTATGTCAGTGTTCAGCTGGCTTTTGTCAGTGGTTCCTAATGCACTTGTAGTGTGGCTTGGCTGAGAAGCATGAAAGGAAGAGCTGACGAAAGAACTGTGGATTAATTCAGTTTCTTGTTAGTGTTAGCAATGCTAGAGTTTGCCAAACCTTGTCATTTGTGAGGAAGGTAACTGTATCTTGGTTGGGTAGTTTCTCACTTCAAATACAGTCAATAAGCAATTCAAACTGGGGTAACGCTATAGGATTTCCTTGAATTATTCCCGAATACATTATGTGTGAGTTAAAGTTTAGGTGATTATCATAGTACATCCAAGATGCATTGGCTTGGATCTTAACCTCCTCTTTCCACTTCAAAATAAATTCGTTTCAGGAAGAGGTGGGGTAAGGCTCTCCCACTCCTACCGTATATACCGCTCTGACCCTCCTGTGTTGTATCCAGAAGTTCACTTCTCCTAATGAGAAGGCAAGAGTCACTGGGAAAGAGTTTTTGAGGACATAACAAACTGTAACCTATCCACCCAATTATCTGGAGGTGTTCTATATTCAAAACTAGCGGTACCCGGCCATGTGTTGCTGTGGGTTATTTTGGTGAAATGGGAAAGGAACAGTAGCAGCAAATCAATTGCAGAGGCCAGCAGTATATGCTCATGGAAATGCACAGCCTGATACCGTGTGATGTCATTGATGTGTGTGACCATATTTCTTGGGGAGGGGGAATGGAAAGGCTCCCCTCCCACACATCTAGGCTGAGTGGTCACGATCCTTTACCTGGGAGTATGTTTGTCGGTGGCAATGGGTGTTGCTTCTGAGTAAATCCTCTGAGGGGCATGACTCAGCCATTCAAAGTATGTCACGGTTGCTTTACTGAGCTTACTCCTGAGTAACACGTGCCTCAGCGGCAACCTGGTTTTCTGAACTGTAACCTCAGTATTCAGGGAATCTAGGCTGGCTGGCCCCTCCCTCCCCTCCCTTGCATGCCACCCCTCCCTCTCTCCCCTCCCATCAATATACCAAATTGTCAAAACTGCCAAAACTGCAGCTATTTAAATTCAGAAACTGGACTCGTGAACAGTTAAGACAGATCTTTCTACAAACCTTAAAAAAGATCCCAGGTTTTCAAAAACAAAAACTTTAAAAGTGCCAAAATTATAGAAGTGCCTGTTGTTTTAATAAAAGAATGCAACCAGAACAGTATTACTAGCCTTCAAACCTGCCTTTTTGAGAACAAAATGTGGGAAATAGCCAGAGCCTTTTCCAGTGCCATTTTTGGCTTTTGAAGAAAGACTCATTGAGACCAAACCTGGCAGCAACCATCAGGCAACTCTCTACCATGTGACTTCCATGACTCACCCAGGTCTAGCTGGGGTTAAGAGGGCTTGCCAGGCAGCTTGTGTCAATTTCAAGTGTCTTTGTCAGTTTCACAAGGTTTTTTTCTTTTGCCAAAATTGCTTGCAAATGTTCCCCGTGTTCTAATGCAGAGATTCTCTGGTTTGACAATAGCACTGTTGAGCACGCATTGCTACAGTGGCACTGGATTCTGTCTGCTGGGCTTCAGTGTATTGTTCTTGGTCCTGATGAGCTTGCAAAAATGGCCAATTGCACTTAAGATAGCTCTACTGGGCTTTTGTATATTGTTCTTGGTTCTGCTGGGCTTGCAAAACTAGACCACTGTTCTTAAACTGGTTCTGCTGAGCTTCTGTGGATTGCCTTGGTTCTATTCTTAAGAATCCTGCTGGTATTCTCCGGTTTGACATTGTTCTGTAGGGCTGAAGGTTAAAGGAGAAAGGAAGACTACAACTGAACATCAGGAAGAATTACTCAGCTTCAGGGTGCACAATGAAGAAACTGAAATTGTTGAAATTCTTCTATTTTTGGTTCTATTATCAACCAAAAGGGAGACTCTGATCATGAAATCAAAAGGTGATTGAGGCTAGGAAAGGAAGCCATGAAAAAGCTAGAAAAGATTTTTAACTGTAAGAATGTATCACTATCAATTAAATCAAGTTATGACATGTCATAGATATTACTATGGATTGATGTGAATAGTTGGATTGATGTGAATAGTTGAAAAATTTTTGACTGCCTGCCATGAAGGTAGAAAGAACTCAGAAATAATCTTTGATACAAAAATATATCTACTACAAGTACAAGGAAGTGTTCCTATATTTGTATTTATAGCAGAAAGCTTAGCATGTGTTAGCAAATTTGATTAGAATGTCAGCCTCAGCTTCATTTATCTATATTTTATTTTGTATGAATTAGCAAAGCCATAGGTCCTGTACTGGATCTAGTCACTATTAAGACCTGCAAATCCTGCCTATACCCCTTTCATTTCCTTGAGAAGAGTTTGAAACAATGAGATCGTGTTTTCAGATGCTATATTGAATGTAGTTTGGCTTGATCAGCACTGGAGTACAAACAGGTACATCTAAACAAATGCAAGCCCTATTGCTAATTATCATGGCACTATAGGAATTGGTTTAATATATTGTTTTATACAGAATATTAAGTACAACAGCTGCCTACATTCTGATATTCAAAATTATGTCAGTTATGCTGCCTTGATTCCATATTTTTTCCTAGAGTTATGCACACGAGCAAGAGAACTTTTGAAACAATGACTTCTTTAGTTTTTATTTATGTACACAGTCTTATACATTTATTCAACATAACCTACTTTAATCTTTGCACAAGGTAAAGAGTTGAGTGGATATTAGTTATCACAATTTATAGCATAACCAAAACAACATGGAAAAATAAGTTTATTCATTGCAACATCTATGTCAAACAATTAAGTTGATTCTTAGGATCTGCCATAACAAAAGAGGATGGAATATAAAGAGAAATATGAATTTTTTTGTTATATAAATACATACAAAAACAAACGTGTTTGAGATCACAAGAAGTGTATCTTCTGTTACAGATGTGATAATTGGTTTCTTAAAATCATCCGAACACTGTATAAACAGAGTGAACATTTTGAAAACAAAACTAAATTCATTAATTTACAATCTGAATGTGCATATACATCTTCTGTTGGTTCAGCTTGTCAGGAATGTTTATGTGACTGACAACCAGTGTTGGTTCAGCCAATCTCCGCTTCCCCTTGAGTAGGTTATCTGTATGATAACATTGTTTGCAAATATATATTTGTAACATGGACAGCCCCATTCACACTGGAGGCAGTGGGCTGTGGCACCAGGCCCAAAGAGCCTTTCCAGTGGTGAGGGGAGGCTTGCATAGTGCAACAGCCTATCTACCACTGAGAAGCCTCAATGGGCTGCAATGGACTTACATCAGCCAAAAGACTGGATTAAGTCCAGACTGGTGTATCACTGAGAAAGACTTGGAGGGAACTGACTAATGTCAGCTCCTCCCCAGGCCCACCCTCACTATGCTGGTGGTGGAGGTAGGGGCACGAGGATGCTGGTGCTGTGTTTGGCACCACGTTCCAGTGCCAGGTGGGACCACAGCAACTGCATGCCAGTGGAATCCTCTCTCCAATGAAGTAAGTGCCCCAGGGAGGGTAAATCCACCACTGTGGCTGGCACGCCACTCCCAGAAGTGGATTTGCACCCTTTGGATGGGGCTGTTAAACATTTTTGATTTGTACCTAAAAATGCAGGGTGTAAAGGATCCACAAATTGTCTTTGGTATATACAACTCAGGTTGTTGCAGAGTAACAAAGGCATTTGAGAGAGTTATTTTCATCAGTTCCTTAGAGCTTAATCGTGTGAAATTCTATCAGTGGTTTCTCTTATGAATTTTTTCAGACATCACCCTTGAGAAACAGCTTGGAGTTAGATCTCACTGAATTATATTCTGAACTCAGAGGCCATTTCTGCACAGCCACGATGGGGGTTGGGTCGACGTACATGACGCCGACCCAACCCCCCTGGAACCATTTGCACGAATTGTCCCAGAAACAACCGGGAAGTTGGCGCCACAGAGCGCCGTCGCCCGGTCGACCTGCCGTTTCTGTGGCCGTCTGGCGCATCGCCAAGGCCTGGGTACATGCCCCCCCTGCCCTGCGCGACTGCTCCGGTGTCGCTGGGCAGGGGGCCGTGTCCCCAGGCCTCGGAAATGCACCGGACAGCCACAGAAACGGTAGGTGGACAGTGAAAAGGGGGGAGGGCGCCTTCGAGCTGCTGCCGTTCACACGGCAGCGGCTCGAAGCCACCATTTCCCAAAAACCTCACTGGGGAAGGTGCAAGGGCGGCGCAGTTGCATAGCAGCTGTGCCCCCCGTGCGAACAGTTCCCTGGGGACGGCGTTTTTGCCATCCCGAGGGCGCTGTTTCCAGCCCGTGCAGAAAGGGCCAGAGGCACAGAATTCACATATTCATGTGAAGTAATGATTTGAGTACTATGAACAGTATCTAGAGGCATTTTTCACACAGAGCACAAACTGTTGCCATTTTGGTTAAAATGGGCCCAAAACTGGAATAGTTGGACAGGGTCATTTTGACTAAATGGTTACACAGCATCTGAAAAACAGTTCCTCATACTATCCACAATCTTCAAGCCATTTGCTTATATTGTTACAGAACTGCAATCAACAAGAACTGTTAAGAAACCATGACTTCAATACTGGCATTAACTCCAACAACTGTTTCTTTGTTTTTTTGTGTTTTGACACATATAATTAAGCTTGGGCATTTACTATTAGTCCTAAACAAAATTATATGCTTCTAAACTCCCTAACCTGGAATACCAGGGTTGTGATGGGGAGGCAAGCAATGGCAAACCACCTCTGAATGTTTCTTGCCTTGAAACCCCACCGGGGTTGGCATTAAGTCAGATGTGACTTGACAGCAAAACAAACACACACAAAAAAAATTCTAAGCCCATTTACCTCAATGGCATTTAGAAAAGTAGTAATTCTATTCAGGATTGCACTGTTAAATAGTTCCTGGACTTAAAGTTAAAGTATAAATTCATTCTTTTGATGATGACCTTAGATTATAAACTATGGTCATGATCCATAGATATGCCTTTTAAGTCAATAATATGGAAATCAATGCTTCTTAAAGTGCTTAATGTTGCCTGGATTGTTTTATTGTTATTGTAGTCTGCTGGATTAATAATAGAGCACCTAAAATATGCAGTGTCTGTCTTGGTTTATCATACATTGTGCATACTACCACATTACTAGATTAATCCTAAAAAGAATTCTGTCCTCCTAAGTCCATTTGCTTCAATAGATTTAGGAGAATATAATTCTATTTACAGTTGCAATGTTGGATATTATTTCACTGGTTGGAAAAAGCCAGTTAGGAAGTTTGTGATTGACTCAAGAAACCTTACTTATTCCAACAAGAGGGTGAGATTTTCACACATTATTTTTAAACATTTTGTGTACTACTGTATATCTCCCAGAAGAACAACTGGACAAATTTAATACTTTTAAAATTCTAAATAAATATTTATATGGTACGTGCTCTTTTCTCATTCTTTGACTGTCATTCGGCGACCATGAGAATTGCCTAATGTTGATGTGAGTGGTTGTGGGTTGTTTCAGCAAATCCTTTATTTTTTTGCCTCAGATATACATATAGTTCCCACCTGTTCCCATATGTATAATTCACATCTTCTGATGAGTTTTTAAAGGAAAATTATTAACATCTTATGGAATTCAATGTTTTTCTGTATCAGGAAGGTGGCAGTTACCAAATCATATCTAGTAATATAAAAAAATAAAATTTCAGCTGCAAGAAAACACATCTAACACCTTTGTGTATACTTAACACTGCAAACATGAAATAGCACCAAATTGTTTGGTGAGGAGGTCAGCCCCCCCCCCCAACCTAGGTAATTATTATGTTATTAAAAGCTAGCTGGTCGGCTAAATACATTTTGGACATCCTTTCAGGTTTTAATTCTTATGTCTATTCTCATTTTAGCAAACAGTTTGAAGATCAGTTCAACAATTAATGTATTTTAGTTTCTTTGAAAATGTTTGCTTTATACATGGAGAAAAGAAGTTACACCCAGAAGAAGTATTTTCAAATGAGGTATCTGTTTTAATCCGAAAGCTTGTGAATTGATTGGCCAGTTAATACCCTAAACCATTTCAGTTAATGCACATCCACCTTATAATGAAAACATTGAGAGAAACAGCAATTCTATGGGAATCAGTGAGAGATCCAAGGAACTAGCTACCATCCTTTCTACTCTTCTACAATGTATGAAACTTACAATATGTTACAATATTGTATATTTTGGCTGGGAGATTTCAGGCAGAGAAATATATTTCCCAGCACCTGCTATCCTTTGACTGGAAATGCTAGCAAGTAAACCCGGGACCCTCTGCAAGTGAAGTATGTACTTTGTTTCTGAACTATAGCACCTTCCTACAGCTCTTCCTTTAAATTGTGTTCCTTGGAATACTGTGGGGTTTTTAAAGAAAAATTGACATAGAAAAATGATAATAATTATTATAGGATTTCAAGTAAACAGAGCAGAAAGTTGTACAATGGCCTTCTATATGATTAAAATGGGAACTCTGCCTTTAGTTATACGTTAAAATTTTGATTTATTGAAAATCCTCCCTGCATGTGAAAAATGTTCTGTAGGACTCTCCAATATCTGCTGCCTGTTTTAAAAGAAGCTGCTCTTGTGAAATAGCTTATTTTACACTTGTTTCCTGCTACTGTCCATTCAAAGTATGCATATGATAGATATGTGAGCTAAATCCTGGCTTCACTGAAACAACATAACAATATTGCCAGCCGATTTCAAAAGAGCCGAGGCTTCACCCACTGTTAGCACCACTGTTGTATATTGTGAAAAGATTTATGCACCTGTTTTGAGGAAGCAAAGTTCCACATTACTTGCATTAATAAAATAAACTATTCCACAGAATTATGTTATTCATATTAACTTAGAAGAGTAATACTATAATAACATGTATATAAATATATATCCGTTGTAATATTTTGCTGCATTACAGAATCATAGGTTGACCATTATTATTTGTTTAGCAAACATACCATATCGCTCATGGAAGTCATTAAAGTTTTTATATTTTTTTTTCAAATATTAACAATGAATGTTGGGTCAGCATTTTGATATTCCTTCTTCCCAGTGCTCAGATCACTGTCAAGACATTGACAAGGTAGATGAGGGGTTACAATGCTCTGTACTTTTACCGCTCTATTGTTTAATTAGCATCTGCCACTTGGGAATGAAAAATGCTAGGCAAAACACTGTGAAACATGCACAGACATTAGCCTGAGTTAAATCCCCCATTTTGGTTCTCAAGAACAATTTCAGTCATGTGAAAGTTTTTATTTGGGGTCACTGACCCATCCAAAGACCCCAAAAGAATCTGTGCTTCACTGAGATTCAAAGTCTAAGCCTTTGCTATCCAGCTGAACTTGATATTACGCTGTTCTGATAACAGATTAACCTGTTTTTGAACCTCCATAATTATTGAAGTCAGTCATAAGACTTGTTCTTTGATTTTGAAAAAGTGATTTAGAGTGCATGTCTCTGATGGTCACGTTTTGTAAGTCAGAACTTAAACATCAAATACTCTCTCTTAACAACTGTGAAATAATATCTGTGCTAAATTATAAATGTTATTCTCATACCTGCCTCTTGTCTACCAGGGGGACTTTTGATCAGATGTGCTTCTCAGCTTTCATGCTTGAAATCCAAATCCCATGCACATGGTGATACAATTTGCATTGGGACTGTACTGCATGCAGAAAGACTCTGTTCCATGTTGTTATCCCCTCTTGAAACAGCTCCAGGGGACCATTATCTTCCTCACTTAGGCAGTACTAATGGCTGTACAGGGCAAACAGTAACTCCCTGACATCATTTTAGATCAGGAAAACAGTAGTGGGGAAGGCTCACTGCCTTTCTTACATGCCATGGTTACAATCTGAATCATACCTCTCTATCTCTCAGAATTACTTTCTGAGAATAAAATTTCCAAAAACTGAAAGTCCTTGTGGTAGAGCAGGGAGGGATGCAAATATAATGTAACATATAGTTGATCCGTCTATATCATATGTTAACATAGTTCATGCCTCAGGCAAAATACTATTTTAGTGGATCTTAGCTGAGCACACTTTACTTTTTTACTTTACTGAGAACAACCAATGCTCTTCTGTAGTCAATGAGTATACTACATGTGATCTTTAGATAACCTGACCATAAACCAATGATTGTTTGACCCTCAGCTATTCTGATGCTTAATTCCTACACATGGTTCATTTCCAGTTATTACTCACATGTAACAAATCTGTTACTTCATTTAACTGAAGCATAAGAAAGCTAGTTAAGGTCAGTTCAAGATAAATTCATCTTGAAGCTTCGGCAATTTAAGCCAAAGAGGGAGCAATTCTAAATAAGGCACCTTATTTAGAAGTGATCACAGGATAAAAGATTCCAGCAGCTATTCCTAATGGCACTGCACATCTAGACACTATTGGGCTTGAGCAAAAACAATAAAATTGGTAAAATTTTGGTTCAGGTTACTTTGGTTTTTAAATTTTCATTAAAGTAAAAAAACACCCAAATACCTTTATATTCATGTTTCCTCAAAAAAAGGACTCAATTTGAACCTATGGAGATTTTGGGGGGTTTCTATCTGTAGGGAAGGCATTTTTCAAGGTACAGGCACAAGACTTGCAGAGTGGCTTTGGGAGTAGAAACAACTGGAAACTATGGGAGATGCGAGCAGTCTTTTTGGGGAGCCATAGAATTGGATCCCCTAAACCAAATTTCACCAAATTAGGATGCTCTTATTAGAAGAGTCTCCCAAAACCATACTGCCAGTTTTGTGCCACCTTGAAAAATGCCCCCCTTCCATTTGAATTGACTGGGTTCCGTTGTAGCCTATGGGAAATGTTGGGGGGTGTCTGTAGGAGGGCATTTTTCAAGGAAGGGTCACCAAATTTGCAAGGTGGCTTCAGGAGACTCTCCTAATGAGACCACCCAAGTTTGATGAAGTTTGGTTTAGGTGTTCAATTCTTTGGGTCCCCAAAGGTGTTTCCCCCATCTCCAGTTGTTTATAATGGGGGATGGGTGCAATCCCTTTGGGGACCCATAGAGCTGAATCCCTTGAACCAAACTCCACCAAACTTGGCTACTACTACCAGGAGAGTCTCCTGAAGCCTCCTACAAATTGGATGAGAAATCCCTCTCTACAGACAGACCCCCCCCAAAAAAAGTTCCCTGCTAGACACCCCCAGAAATTCCCCATGGCTACAATGGAGCTCAGTCAATTCAAATGGGAGAACCTATGTGGAAACAGGTACTTTAAAAGTTTAAATCGCTAAAATCCAGTAACCTGAATACCTATTTTGGTTATTGAGTTTCTTTTACACCTTGTTTCAGTATTCAGCCCTGAAAAAAACCAAAAAGTAGACTTTTTGGGTTTTTTGCTGAGCTGGCATTACTGAATCAACAAGCCTAGACATGATCCTAGAATGTATACTACCATGATATTGGCCATCAATAATACTCACGTTGAAGCTCTGCTTCAGCAGCTGGAAGAACAGATGCAAAGGCATCTGCATTCATGGTATCAGTCGGAGCTAGTGTCCTGCCATGCAGTATCTTAAGGATACCTGTGGTCATTAGTAATTACAGTTTTTCAAAGCTGGAGCAGTGTGACAAGAATGCAGCAGTGCTTCTGCTTTTGCAATGGATGTCACTTTAGCAGCAGCTATGTATCCAATTATTTGCCTTAATGTCATTTAATAGCACTGGGCTCCAATTGTAATAGTGCACATGTTTTTGAGCAAAGAACCTTGGGACTCTTCCTATCTAGATTATTGGCAATAAGCCAATGCAAAAGTATATTATTACAATTTGAGAACAATTTGTCTTAAAAATGGTTAATTGATTTTAAAAAATATTAAGTTTTAGATTTTTTGTTAGAATGTTATTGCCTCATTCAAAGAACTGCACGCACGCACACACACACACATACAACCCACAGATGATTTTTTTACCTGACCAATGTCTATTAGTGGAGACCATTTGTATAGCCTATAGCTTTTTATGTCCTTAAGCTTTCGCAGTGTTGATAGACAATACTGATGAAGTTCAAAATACTATGTACAAACGGACTCCTTCAAAGTAAGCCTTAACTTTTCAACGGGTGCCCAACTCTGTTTTAGAAAGCAACTTAATTTCTATTAGTAAATAGGACGTTCCCCAATTTAGCCTGTTTGTGGATTAGCCTGTTACAAAGTGTTTCTTTCTTCCTCTTCCTTTCTTTCAAAGCATATTTATCCAACTCTGTATATTTATAGTGTATATTGATGTCTTTATCGGTTCACAGGGGTAGCTAGATCTTAAACACACAATGTACATTATCATTTTAATATTATATATACATACATACACTATGTGCAAAATTCAATAGACAAGATTTTGTTACACAATCATTCTATTATAACAGTTACTGAAATATTCCACCACCTTACTTGAACCAATATAAGTAGTTTGATGTTACCCCTGGAAAACACAGATTGTTAGTGCAAGATCCTCCATAGCTGGGAGGGCAAGCAGAACATGGCACCCCTACTTTATATGGTGCTTCTCCAATCCAGTTCCCTCTAAGAAAAAAAACAAGTAATTTAGAAATAATTTAGAGGAACACTTTTACTACCATTTGATCTTATCAGCAAAGCTTGATTTTTCATTTGTATGTACAGAGTTCTCTGTATTATTACTCATCTCATACAAACATCTGTAGGTAGCTCACAATAAAATCAGAATAATAAAACATACCAATAAAAACAAAAGTAAAGCATGACAATAAAAAAATCATAAAATTAAACAAACACCCACTCCCCAACCCCCAGACAAGCAGCTGTCAAGAGGCTTCCAGGGAGACTAACCAAATGCCTAGATGAGGAGGAAAGTCTTCATCATGTGCCTAAACCCATAAAGTGTAGACCCCAGGCAAGTCTCTGAGGGGGAGGTTGTTCCAAAGCCCTCCCACGTGCCCCCACCTCCATATTTTGATGGGGAGAGGCACCAGCAGGAGTGCTTTCTCTTGCGACCTCAGTGCCCAGGCACTACATACAGACTCAGACATTCCTTCAGGTAGGCAGGGCTTCTCGGCCTTTTGGCTAAGATCAAGTGTGTAGTAGGTAGGCAGGGCCTAATCCATTTAGAGCTTTGTACATTTATATCAGCACCTTGAATTGGGCACAGGAGTGAACTGGAAGTCAGTGCAGTTCTTTAATGTGCTTCCAGACAAATGGTTAGCCAAAATGGAGGGAGTCTGTCCCTTTTAGAATGGGGAAATTAGCAAGAGCAGACTTGTGGCTTTAGCAAAAGGTCAGACAAGATCAAGATCTTTGTTGCCTAAGTATATAAAGATCAGGTTTTGCAAGAAATTTGCCGGAGAGCAAAATAAAGTTTAACAAATTTATTTAGGGATAATAGGGATCTACAGGCTCACAATAATCAAAGCAGCAGAACTCACACACAGTCCTAGGATATAAGCAGAGTTGACAGGATAGGTTTGGAATAGATGAAGGGAATTTGGGGAGTAAGGGTCACAGTCACCTGATCTTGGAGTTAAAAGGTTTGATGAACAGAGCTGAGCAACTGGCGCTTAGCTCTGGTAGAAGAAAGATCAATGCACTGGGGGCAATATCAATGGACAGAGAGGAGACTGAGATATTGAATACTGGCTACTGGGAGAGGGGGCTTTTATAGGGAAAAAGAGACCTTCAAGGTTATGCAGATCAAGGTCTTTAATTTTTTTTTATTTTTTTTATTAAACTTATAGGCCGCCTATCCCCGAAGGGCTCAAGGCGGCTTCCAACATGGCTGTTACATAGACAGCAATCAACAACATAAAATACTAAAATCATTAAAACCTAAGAACTAAGCAGCAGTTTACTACAGAACTATAGGTTAAGCAACCCAGTTCATAAATTAATTAAGACAGGCTACCCCTTGAAGGCCATTAAAAAGAAGAAAAAGAGGGAGGAGTAAAAGTAGGGCTCTGGGATGGAATTTATAAGTAAAGACAGGCTTCCAGCTTCTTTAATAGAGATGGAACGAGCAGTCCTCAGTTTTGATTTCAATTTCAGTGTCGATAGGGGCAGTAGATCCACGCGCCGGCCTCCCCGAAAGCCCGGTGGAAAAGTCTCCGTTCCTTTACGCAGGCCCTGGCGGAACTCATTAAGGTTATCCCCAAGAGGGGGTCCCTTTGCACAGCCGGAGAGGTAAGGCATTCCATCGAGGCGGGGGGCCAGAGCCGTAAGCGCTCTGGGTCTGCCGGGTTGCGAGGCCAGTCACGCATCATTGCAGGACCAGGGTCACCAGAAGTAGACTCTGCTCGTTGCCGAAAGCGCATGGCGACCTTAAGTGGGACAAGAATATGGTGATGCGGTCCTGCACGGGTATGTGGGCCCCATGCCGCTGTGAAGGCCTTTGAAAGGTTAAAACCAGCACCTTGAAAAGCGATCCGAACTCCACCGGAAGCCAGTGCAGACGGCACAGGCACAGTTGGGTAAAGATATGATCTGAATAATCCACCACACCTGTTAGCCCAGCCGTGGCCGCTGTCACATTCCTGGACCAGCTTCAGCCCGGATCAGCTCTAGCCAAAGGAAGAGCCCGCTGTGAGAGTCTGAAGTTACAATAATCAAGCCTCGAGGGTGACCGGGCCGCGATGGATCACAGTGGCCAGGTCGTGGACTGGGAGAGATAGGGAGCCAGCCGCCGCAGTTCGCCTGGCGTAAAGGAGTGGAAGAACTCAATTCCTGGGTAACATGGGCCACCTGGTTCTCCATAGATAATGAAAGAGTCCAGGCGGACCCCCAGGCTCGCGAGCCAGGAGATGTTGGGGCCAACATGACCCCCCTCCAGATTTGGCGGCTAGAAATTCCCTCGCCGTCTCTCCCCCCCGGCCCAGCCAAAGGCGACTCCTCGGTCTTACGTTGGGTTAAAGCTTTGAACCTACGGCCTGTCTCGAAACCAATCCAGCCAAGCTCTAGCTCCAGACAGTGCTGGCCAGAGGCTGCAGGGGCGAGTGTCGCTCCCCCCTCCATCAACAGAATGAGCTGGGTGTCATCCGCGATATTGGTGACAGACTGTTCAGCCCAAAAGGCCTCCACAATTCAGCTGAGCGAGGGGCCGCGATGTAGATGTTAAATGGAAGAGCGGGGAAAGCAAGGCCCTGGAGGAACCCTACACAATTAAGTGGGGCTTCTGTGGGAGGCCTCATCCCTCGCCGACTCCATACCTGGGTGCTGGCCCCGACCCTGGAGAAACGAGGTAATCCATTGAAGGACTGTGCCTCGCGACTCCAGGAGGTACGCCAGGTATGGTGGATCAAAAGGCATAAAGTGATCGTAAGCCACATCAAAGCGCCTGCTGTAAGATCGAAGCAATACCAGCGAGCCGATCCGCTTCTCGGTCTAGCTGCGTATGGAGCATATCTGGTGATGGCGATGAGGAACGGTCTTCCTTCCTCATCTCCCATGCCCAGCCGCACGGAAGCCGGACTGGAAGGGATCAAGTGCCGATGTGTCCTCCAGAAAGCCCCTGAAGGCTGCTCCAACACTGCACTCTTCTCAATTACCTTCCCGAGGAACGACAAGTTCAAGCACGGACGGTAATTCTGGCCAGATCTCCCAGGATCTAAGGATGGTCTTTTAAGAGTGGGCGACTCATCTGCCTCCTTCAACCCAATCCCGAAATAATACTCCTTGCCTCAAGGGAGCAGTTAACTATATTCAACAGGTGGGGGTCGTAACTCCTCCCGGCAAGCTTTAATCAGCCAGGAGGAGGCACGGATCCAGAGGGACAGGGTAGTAGGTCTAACAGCAGCTAGGGCCCTGTCAACATCGGACTCACGGAGTAGGGAAAACCGGTCCAGCCTAGGACCTGAAGCCGGCGAGGGAGCCTCGAGTTCTGTTACTGTATCAAGCGTGGCCGGAAGGTCCCGGCGGAGGGATGCGACTTTATCTACAAAAAAGCTCTGAAATGCCTCACAGCCAATTGCCAATTGAGAATTTGTAGACCCCTCCACCAAAGAGGTGAGGAACAAATCTCCCGGAACAAATGGGAATCTTGCCTTTCTGGGGAAAGACAAGAGGGGGACATCAATCTTAAGTGTTGAATTATTAAGCTAATGGTTTGAGTGCTTAGCCTGATAGACTAATTTGGGAGTGCCCAGTCTGGGAGTGCCCAGACTAATTAGCCTGATGGACTAATTTGGGAGCTGTCAAACATTGGCGATGTAATTATAACTATAAAACATTGGCAATGTAAATTAGGTAGTCATTAGAAAGAGATTAGTCAGAGGAGGAAGTATGGGCTAATACAACACTGGCAAGAACACTTGAGGCAAACACATTAACAAGTCCTTTGTCTTCACAGGGCAGATAGTTCAGGGCTGGATATGGGAATGCTCTCCAATGCAGGGGTATTGTTTCCTTTTAATCCTTTTAGGAAGGGCATGAGGAAGGTATTTTGCATGATAGATATGGATTAGAGTCAGTCTAGACCAGGGGTAGGGAACCTGTGGCTCTCCAGATGTTCAGGAACTACAATTCCCATCAGCCCTACCAGCATGGCCAATTGGCCATTCTGACAGAGGCTGATGGGAATTGTAGTTCCTGAACATCTGGAGAGCCGCAGGTTCCCTACCCCTGGTCTAGACAAGCTTTTACTGTCCTTGTGGGATAACATTTAAGCTCCAGGGTAGAACCTGCGGCGGGCAGGTGCTCAGGGATCCACATTCATTATCCCAGCTCCCTACCAGCATGGCCACCATTGGCCCATACCTGACAGAGGCTGATGGGAATTGTAGTTCCTGAACATCTGGAGAGCCGCAGGTTCCCTACCCCTGCACTAGCCAATGCAGAGAACGGGCTCCCTACTTTGACAAAGTACTGCTAGGCACCCCAAGGGTAAGCAGGATGGGTAGAAGCACTGTTCTCTTAAAAGCAGGGTTCCTCCAACACACTATGATCTGGTAACAAGATGTACCAGCTAACAGCCTAGCTGATGCATGCTGCACCATAGGCCCTAGCTTCTGGACAGGGCTCACATATTCTGTTTAAGAATAGAAAAAGTACAGAATTTTATATTGGGTGGCAAGGTTTTGTGTTTTGCCATGTAAATATGGTGTTTTGCTATGTAAATATTGTGCGTGTGTTTTATTTCTATGTTTTAATGTGGAGTTTTAAATGTATGTTGCTGTGATCTAAAAAGTAGGCCTATGGGGTAGGAAAGAGGGGAACTAGAAGGGAGGGTGAATTGAATGGTAGCTGTATCTCAGTAAGCTGAGTTGACTGGTTGGTTGAGAGAGAGGCTTTGTATGAGAATTAGTGCTGAGCAGAGTGTAGTATGTGGAAGAAGCTTGAATGAGGTGCTGTAGAATACTGTGAAAGAAGTCTGTGTTCTGTATGGAAGGTATTAGCATAAGTGGCAAGTAAGGAAAAGAAGTCTGTGTGGAAGTTATGATCATGAGTGGCAAGTTGGGAAGTTAAACTTTGTGGAAGTTATTTGACCTCTGTGGCCTGACTGAATATAACAGAAGCAAGAGGAATGAAAAGAGAGCTACTTACTTTGGAGCATAGTTGCATACCAAGTAAACAGCTCGTCTCCAAACTGATCCCCACACATTCATGTTGTAACATGTGTTGATTGCACAGCCTATTCGATTGGAAGTAGCCCAAACCATCTAAAGAGAAGGTATTATTATTTGTTTAAAATCCAAATTAAAAAGCAATAGATCTACCATACATAGACAAGCCTTGATTTAAAGCACAATATAAGAACAGTGGAACTTATATAACCTGTGTGTAATGTGTGCACATGGGCCCATAGCATCTCAGAGGACACCTTGGATTGCAGTCCTGAGGATATGGAAAGGCATAGTCTTTCACCTCATCATACCATGGTTTTATTAGTTGGAGAATTGATCGATATCTAGGTATAATAAAAATAAGAAAGAAGGGAACATTTTTAATGTTCTACATAATTGATCTGCATAAGGTAGATACTGTTAGGCACAGGGCAGAAGCCCTGTCCTCAGAACTAAGGCTCTGTCCGGTTACTAAAATAACTACCTACAAGCTTCTTCAGTGTTCAGAGATTTATTTGTTTCTAATTTCATGCAGAAGAGGGAGACTCTCCTCTCCAAGCCTGTGTTGCCAAAGGAGGAGGTTCAAAGGGGCTGTTGCTTGTGTAACATAATTTATACCCTCTTACAAACATCCCTCTTTGTCTTCTTGCTCATTGGTTTGAGTCAAATAAACGTACAGACCTGGCTTCATCTTATCCCACCTTTTACCACACCTTTCCATCCCATATTTCCCTAAAATGTAACTTCTGGAGTCTAAAACACCTCATGTATAAAATTCTCTATAACAACTACTGGTTCTCTACTAGCAATCAAGTTTTCTGCTAATTTCTTATTCCCTTGGTGGGGCCCTGTTTCTTTCAAACTCAAGGCCAGTGTCAGGCTCACTCTGAGGTTTAGTTTCCTCAAGCTTCCTCGCCTTTGTGTGTTAATCAGGCTTTCAGTAAGCTCAGTACCAGACTCCATCAGTTTCGTTAGCTAAAATGATTTTATGTAACGTACTCCACCCTTTGTGCAAGCTAACTATATGTGTGTATATATATATGGCTTAAAACACTGTGAACTATATATGTGTACATATCAATACTATGATGTGATTAAATTTTCATGCAGTCATATACTTGTGAGTGTACAAGTGCAAGCTGATTAACCCAAAGGAGACAAACATAGTCATTTGTATGATCATGGCATTGGGAAAAACTGAGGTACTTTTTTGTGATCTTGATGAGACCTGAATGAAATGCATAATCTGTCTGAATTTAAAAATGTGAACTAAGTAGCTTGTGAAATTAAGATGGATATATGAAATATTAAGTTAAATGTCTAAATGTTTTATCCAAAAGTTAGATATATTTTTGCCCTGTCTAATTAATAGCTTTGCTTAATTTGAACACTTTAATATAATTATACCAACTAAAGACAATCCAGGTAGCTATGCTTGATTATATGAAGTTTCAGGTCACAGCCTGTTTTCCGCTCACAATCATGAAGCTGAATGATTTTGGTTGCTTCCAAAGTAAAATGGATGTCCATTTGCAACATGATACTGTTTTCTTGCAGTTGTCATCCTATTCCCCCACCCATTAGCACCACTGCCTTCAATTTTTAAAAGGCATAATGTAAAAAATAAAATCCGAGATTTTGAGTTGAGACATACTACTTAGGTATTGCTGTGTTCCTTCGGTATTTGCTCATAAGCCAAGCCAGTTTTGTGAGCAGTTCACTTCACAGATAAATGCTGCTGACTGCACAAATGAAAAAGCAGGCAATGCAACGTATCCAATGTCATTCAGTCATGGAATGCATCTGACTGGCATTGAGAAGAACAAATTGCAATCCGTTCTATGCTTTCTAATTAAATCAGTTTAATCACAGTCAAGGAACACATGCTTCTTCTCTGGTAAATTTAGTTTGCTGACTGTGCAAAAGCAGTTACTTATTTATCAACACTCTGCAACCCAAGTAGACACTGCACAGGTGCAAAGTTGCTTGACATAGAGCTGTGGTCGAGAAAAACTTCAGCAGGAAACATTATGGTGTTTCAAGATGGGGCTGGCTTTGTGTGTTTGATCAAGGAAGATTTGTCTGGTGATTGCGTTTATGTTGAAGTTTATGTCCAGAACATGTATCTCCCTGCTTATTTTAAATTTAATGGACCATACCAAGGACCTTCTTTACCAAAATAGGAACTATGCTGCATCAAACACTGCTCATTCAGAACCTAACATGTTTTCCCATGTACAAACAGAACTCTAGCACACCTGTATTTCACTGGTTTCTGTGTGACTAAATTCTGTGTGTATAATGATGGATAATCATGTAAATGGAAGACATCTTTGGATAATCATGTAAATGAAAGACACAATTGCACCCAAAGTACTTATTTCCCACACGAAATTATGTATCAGCACAGTCATCTTCAAATTTCATCAAATTATCTTCCTACCTTCCAGTTCTTACAGACAGATTTTGTCCTAGGTATCTCAATAAAAAGGAAGGGCCATGGTCCCAAATGCAGGTTGCTGCCCATGCTTCTGCAGATTTGGCTAGATTTTCATCCCAAATCTGGAAAAAGAAAAATTCTTTAGCTACACTGAATACTGACCTGGAAAGAGTTCAGAAATGATAATTTCACTGAATTAAGCATGAGAAAGAAAAAACATGTTGTAGTTGTATGCCATCTGCACCACTCCTCTTCTGTTGGTTCTCTCTGGTCATATTTGATCTTCTAAGCATGATGGATTAATAGATAATATATTGTATTTACATCCCACACTTTCTTTGACGTTCTTGGAGGAGCAATGTACTCTTCCCCTCTGTAAGATTCTTTGCCCAAGGCTTTCATATTGAACATAGTTTGCACTTAGGTTCCCATATCTATACTCATAGTATCTGTGGGCCTTAGCCACAGTGACTTATGATCTGGTGAAAGCAGACAAAAATGTCATTTAGGTTTATTTATTCATAATGGTCTTAGCAAAAAAAAGTGATTTCTGATTCCCCATGGTCAAAAAAGCTTGTGATACGCACAGTGAAAGTCCTGGTTTGGGTGAATAGTCCCCATAGCTTCAGTGCCCAACTAGGTTCCATCCCGGCCCTGGCAAGTGTTCTCCCCCTCACCCCATGTTTTTTAAAAAAACAGTAAAAAGGTACATCTTTTTGAAAAACCCAGGCGGAGGCTGCATCAGTGGGGAGGCAGCAAAAAAAACAATACGGTTCATTTTCCCTGCCCTAGGAGGCACGCACCAATCAGAGCACAGTGGGCTGGGCACAGAGCGTGCAAAGGGTTAGGGTTTTTTGTGCTGGTCATGGCTTAGTAGGCATGAACCTACAAATAGAAGGAGAGCTAGCACTGAGTGTGTTTACCAATGAAGCTGCACAGCCAAAAAGTTAAAAAATAGAACTTCCTATGTTCCTACAAAGCTTTGCAGCCAGAAATATTTTTAAAAAACTTCCTCAAGTAGAGGGGATGGGCCGCTGGGTCGTGTTCCTGCCAATCGGAAAGAGCCGCAGAGCAGATCGCAGGCTTGTGGAAATAGTTACTGTTTTTGATTCTGGGATTAACTTTAACCCCCTCAACAAATGCACACTGCGGTAGGGAGGCAGAGACCGGGATGAAAAGGTACTGTATCTTATGGAACTGGGGTGGGGGAGGGGAAAGGTTATTTTCCAAGTGGGGATTCACCCGTTATCTGTTTGTCTTCCTTTATGCAGTCCTTCCTCCAAGTAAATGGTATATGGTTCCTGACTCTCAGAACTTCTTTTTACCCTTTATGTAGAATCCCTTTCTAATAAAGAATTATCCTAAAAAACTATTGAGAGGAGGATATGTAGTGTATTGTCGAAGGCTTTCATGGCCGGAATCACTTGAGTGCTGTGTGGTTTTCGGGCTGTATGGCCGTGTTCTAGCAGCATTCTCTCCTGACTTTTCGCCTGCATCTTTGGCTGGCATCTTCAGAGGATGCTGCTAGAACACGGCCATACAGCCCGAAAACCACACAGCACTCAAAGGATATGTAGTGTTGTGGGGCTGTTACAAAAGTTATTCATTCAGTTTTAGAGAAATAGTATTGTATAGTGGTTAGAGTGTTGGATAATGAACCAGAATTGAAATCCCTGCTCAGTCATGATACTCACTTAGTGACCTTAGGCCAGGCACTCTCAGCCTAGCCTATCTCAGAAAATTGTCATGATGAAAAAATAAGGAAGGGAACTTTATATATTCTCTCTTGAGGTTCCTTGGAGCAGAGGTAGGATTAAAAGGGGGTAGGTAGGTAGGATTAAAAGGCACAGATGCAATGATTTTAACAATTCACTATTGGGTTGTGATCAGATGAACTCACATTTAGACCTAGAGGATATGTGCTCCAGCTCACTGGTAATGGAGCTGGAACCTGAAGTACAGATGGTACTATTCTGTTGACCAAATAATGGAGGAAGAATTTATACCACACTTAGCCAACCCAAAGTCTTCATGATGATTGCTAATTTGATTGCCAAATATAGTCTATGAGTTCCTCACTCTTGCCCCGGTTCAAGAAAAAGGACCAGCATTCAGTGAGCAATTATATGAGTTCCTAAAAATATGTTTCTTTTGACCTAAGGGGAACATGACAAATCTGAATATTTAGCATGCTGTTCTGAGCCATAAATATATCAGCATTAAAGCCAGAGTAAATGCATAGAATGGAAGTGTTTTAAGCAAGTTCTTGGAACAAACTTCATTGAATGAGGCTCATTTTACATTCATTCAGTGTGTGCAATATATTCTGTATGACCAGTGTTAGAGGCAATGGGTTGGGTTCAGACCAAATGTTATGCTCATGTAAAAATGTTCTTTCCTTGCCTCCCTCAGTAGCCCACACCTTCCCAAAATGCTGCTCATGGGGCCCTCAGGAACACTATTAGAGGCAAATGGGGCTATGCAGCAGGAAGTGGGAGTGGGTGAAAATTATCCTACCCTTCTATTAGTAGAAAATTTAGTCTAAATCCAATCCCATGTACAGTTTTGCTAGGTGGAACCAGGTGGATGTGTGTGTGTGTGTGTGTGTGTGTGTGTTGTATTCTTTACAGAAAACATGCAGTTTCATTGCTAATGGTTTGCTATGGGTTCTGCAGAAAAAAGGTCAAGAAACTCATAATCAGAACCATCCAGAGTTCCAAAGAAACTTGGATTGTTACAAAGACTGCATAAAATCTAAGGGCAATACAAAAATAAAGCAAAAGCCATTCCCTGCCAATGACTCATAATAAAAAGATCCATAGATCTTCCATGCACAAATTCAGAATCAGAAGAGATCCAGTTTCAAGGCACATAACTGGATCCATAGATCAGGACCATCCATTGAAAAGCATGGGAAGTTTTTCTGAGTGGGAAAGCATGTATGGAGCTCATAAGCAATCTCTGGACTGCACTTACCAGTTAACATGTTGCAAATAACACATCCAAATATGTCATCATTGCTTGGAACCTCACTGAATTTTGTATCAAATAGTACTGAGTGCAGAGCCAGAAACATTAGAAATCATTATGCAAAGCAAGATGGGCTTTTTTAACTTTTATATTTTTGTGACAACTTCTTAATTTATGAACTGCAATGGTATATTAACAACTGTTGTTTTCTGGTTGCAAGGGTTTGTGACAGTTGTATAAACTCTATATTTTGTTGCTATAAGTCAATGTACTTGCTTGCCAATTTTCTCATTTCATTCTGCCATTTTATTAAGACAGTCATCCAATCCACAGTTTGTATTGTATGTCTAGATTCAAATAATTGTATAGATTCAAATAATTATTTGCAGTATATGTCTACATTCAAATAATTATTTGTATATCTCTACATTCAAATATGTCTATGTCTAAATTCAAATAATTATTTGCAACTCATTAAAAACACACTTATTTTAGTTCTCTTCTGCAATTTGAGATTCAAAAAAACATGGGACATTCTTTAGTTGCCAGAGGAAAAAGTTGATTAAAGGTACTTGCTTTCTTCAAGTTGGTTGTTGTACAGCCCACTCAAGACCCACCATATTTGACCAAACATTTAATACAAAAGACATGTCTCCATCTGCATGCTTTTTATCCATGGAAACTGACTCCCCTCTTCTTTTCCATACATACTATGTGATGAAAACATATGAGCTCACAGATATATTTGGCAGACATATTATGTTTATTTGGGTTTGAGATAACCTGGATTCTAAGAGGTCCCTTTTTGGATCAAGAGTAGTTCTTCGTTTCAAATAACACATCCAATTAGGTGTTCAATCAACAATCAGGTGTGTAAAATTCCAATTACTGTGAAGCAATTAGCTAAGTAACCTCTTCCTATTTACAAGCAGTACATATCTGAATCCTTAAGCTCATTTTTACAATCAAAAAGTGTGCACCATATTACAGGCCTGCAGCCAAATTTAAATTTTAAAATGTGTCATTGTTTGAGCTAGTAGACAAATATCATACATAAAGATACCCTTCTCAGCTGCAAAACTATGTAGTAAGGCAAGCCCCACCTTTTCCATGCAGCTTTTTAAATGGAGATATGAGGTCTGTCAACAAAGACTATAAACAAGACCCCTTCCCCCATTAAATGGATTTTTCATTTCTCTCTCACTGAATTGTGTAGATGTTTTCTTTTCACCACTTACAATATTTCTTAGATATCCTGAGCAGACTTACACACTTTTAAGCTCACTTACTTGAATAAATTTAGAATGATATAGCTTTGAATTGCAGCACTGGGAGTAAACCCCATTAAATAGACCTGAAGAGCGGTTTGAGTAGACTTACTTCAGATTGCTCTCTTAATGTTGTAATCCATGCCATTTTCATGTTTTCATTTTATTTGCATTTGAAAGTTTGGACTTTATGGCCTAGGAAGCAGGAGTTCACTGAGCATAGGTGATTGGTAAGTTTATTCATATGTTGCCAACTGTAAGAGCCCCAAACCCTCAGTCAGTCTGGCCTGCAGCAGGAGCACAACAGCCCAGTGACTGACTAAGGAAACTGATAATTTCCTTAAAGGGAATTGATAATTTCCTTATCGGCGCATCTGGCAAAAGATCTGCTGCTGCTGCTGCTGCTGCTGCTGCTGCGGCAGCAGGAGCCATAGAAGAGATGATGGAGAAGCAGCAGCCTTAACATTTTGGACTTTGTTTTTTTCTTCTTTATATTACTGGGCACTGATTGTTATTTGCCATTATGCAGTTCTGCGTGCCCCTCCTTAAGGACACTGAAGATGCCATCTCCTTCAGTTGTGCTCTGTTCGTCGCTATTATAATTTAGTTTTACTTCGGGTTGTAAAGTTGTTGAATTTACATTAAATGTTTGTTATCGTGAATATTGTTTTCCTGTTTGAGAAGCTAATTTTCACATTTTGTTTGCCAATAACCACAAGAGGTGCTACAATCATATTATTGATTCTGAATCCCTCCCTCAATTTTCCAATAGGAATATATGTAGCCAGGGATCTTCTGGGTTATGTCATCAAGTCTCATAGCATTTCTGAGGAACACATTTAGGTACAGTCCTCATGAGCCAAATTATTGATTTAAACTATAATCTTTTGTTTTGTTTAACTGAAATCAATTAAAATGCATTGACTGCATTTGAAATGTTCATATAATGATTAAACCACTATACATTCAAATATTGAATCTCATACAACAATGTTTTTCCACTATATAAACCAATTATAAAGCAACTATTAGCAGTTGTGGTCTACCCTGCAGTGGGCATACATTCCCTTCAGGACAGATTTTCTGCTGCATGCAGGTTACCGCTCCTGAATTCACCACATGGCAGATATGATAATCTCTGCAATTTCCAGAAGTGCCACCACCACCCACCCCCATCTGTGCAGGGAAAGCAAAACAAAGCAGCATCTGGTTGCCCTGCTTCAGATTTTCTGCTCCACTCTGCCTTTTCCTACCTAGAAAGGAGCAGTACTACCCACTCCTTCGCAGGCATTTCTGGGAGAACAATGGCCCTTTAAAAATGACACTAACATTCTATCGCAGGAGCAATAGAACATTAAAACAGCCCCACCCAATTAAAAAGGTTGGGGGAAAAGCCATCATTCAATCAGTTGACCTGAGAGTGACCTGGAAGCAGGGGTAGGCAAAATGGCGGCATTGAGCAATCGATGGGATCTCCTTGCATGTTAACAAAGAAACGCAAGGAAACACCATTGTGAAGCAAACTGTGTCGGGGTAAGCAGGGCCTGCACAAGGGGCCTAAGGAAGATATTGGGTGCACTAAAACATTAACAGATGTCTAATTCCCCAACGACTTCCTTTCAAAAGGAACCTGGCTGGATTTATTTTGGGAAGACTGATCTCTTAAAAGAATTTCCACTCATATTAAATCTGCATATGGTACATATTCATCTGGTCGAACCACTTTCAGAGAACTGGAAAGAACCACTTATGCCAAAGCCATTGAAAATGGGCCATTCCTTTTTTAATGGCTCAGGAAGCTCTTTGTACTAAGAAGAAATCCTTTCCAAAGTCTATTTGTCTTTCAAACTAGTCTGTGATCTTTCATTATTAACACATTTCCTGGCTCGACTTTTTTTTTTCTTTTTACATTGTTAAGTAATAATTTTAACAGTCTGGCCTAGTCTGGCCAGTTGCTGCAGAGAAAGCCCGTCATGTGAAGAACATCATAGTTGATATTATTAAAGAATCTGAACCTTTTAACCTATTTTTAGATTTTAATCTTAGAATCATAGACTCGTAGAGTTGGAAGAGACCACAAGGGCCATCAAGTCGAGCCCCCTGCCATGCAGGAACACACAATCAAAGCACTCCTGACATATGATTATCCAGCTTCTTTTTAAAACCTCCAAAGAAGGAGGCTCCACCACTCTCCGAGGCAGTGAATTCCACTGTCAAACAGCCCTGACAGGCAAAGGAACCAAGAAAGTTCTTTACCTAAAATGTTTAGGTGGAATCTTTTTTCCTGCACCTTGAATCCATTGCTCCATGTCTCAGGCTCTGAGGCAGCAAAAAACAAGCTGGCTCCCTCTTCAAATATTTAAACATAGCCATTATGTATCTCCTTAACCTTCCCTTTTGCAACCTAAACATCCCCAGTTCCCTAACTCTGTCTTCATAGGGCATGGACTCCAGACTTTTTACCATTTTGGTGACCCTCCTCTGAATGCATTCCAGCTTGTCAATATCCTTCTTAAATTGCAGTACCCAGAACTGAACATGATACTCTAGGTGAGGTCTGACCAATGTAGAGTAGAGTGCTACAATTACCGGTACTTCTTGTAATGTGAAGTGCCAAGTCACAGGCAGAATAGTCTCATATGAATGTAAGATCCATGACTAAGAGAAAAATTCAGAATGTTGCCTAACTATATTTCTGATATTTACATCTGCCCATTCTAATAAAACTCATGTCTTAGTAATAAAGCACTTTTTTTTCAAATTACAAATAAAGAAATATAATTAAACCCCTTTTGATACTGGTATTTCAGCTTGAAGACTCCTTGATTAAGGTCCTGGAGCTTGTAAGACCTGATCAAAGCTGTCAATGACAGAACATTTTGGAGGTCATTAATTCACTGGGTCAGCCAAAGCCAAAAGCAAAACACACATATGTATCAATTGCTCTATCTGTCACACAGGAGTTCCCACTGCTGAATCACTTTTTAAACTGAACAACTGACAACTAGTGCAAACCTATGCAGCTTAGACTGAAGTACCTCTGCCAGGGAGTTCACTTAACATCCATGCTGTGAAAAGAAATTCAGATATCTTTGGCTGCACATCTGTTTCTCAGACAGACTCTTTTCTTTAGATCTTGCCTCATCATAGGTGATATGCTATCCAAAATAAGAAAGTGGGGCAGCCCAACTCTGAAATTTTTTTTGCAAGTTTGTTTATGTAAGCACTCTTTAAAGCACTCTTTTCACTCTTTAAACACTTTTTGTTTCTGGGAAAATATGAGAATTGTCACCACCGGTATTATGAGTTCTGTATGTATTGCTTCTAGAAAAAGCAAAACACATCAACCAAAAACATTCCACGGTTCCACAGCATAGGAGTTCAAGCCAGAATGTAGTATTTTATATTCTATGCAGCTTTTGATGAGCAGGTCTTTGGTGCTCATCATCTGCTTGGAGAAATAATATCCATTTGAGTTTGGATTCTGGCAGATCAATATTGCTATCCTTCAGTATGACCATGAGAACTCTTCCAGATCCTCTAGAGCAGGGGTGAGAACCTCCAAGCTCTCAGCAGCTCAGGATTTACACTTCCTATCGGCCTACTTACCAGCATGGCCAATTGGCCATGCTGACAGAGGCTGATGGGAATTGTAGTTCCTGAACATCTGGAGAGCCGCAGGTTCCCTACCCCTGCTCTAGAGACTTATCCTGACCTACCGGTAGCAAACACATGTTATCTACTATCAGTGCTGGATTAATTACATTGAAACCCACTAAGCAACTATCTTCAAGACTGTGTATCTATGCGGTGCCAAAGCAATTAATTGCTGAACTCAATCAACCTAAGCGTCCCTGGCAGGCCGCAGTGCCAATGCAGAGCTGCTTCACTGATCCTGAAACCCAGTCGGGAGCTAGCAGATCTAGTTGGTTCTTGGGTTCCAGAAAATGCCCGAGTCCACCCACCCCCAATCTAGCATCCAACCAGGATGCTAATGCAGCACAAACTTCTGGGTTTTTTTATGTGGCCACAGCCAAACTCCTGGGTTTTGCAGTGGTGGGGCTACAGGACATGTGGCTTCCACAAGGAAGAGGAACAGACTAAACTATTAGGAGGATATGAAAAAGGAAGAGAGTGTGATGCTGATGCTAACGAAATATATCAAACATCTTTTGTAAAATAGGAGATGAACAGGTGCCTGTGTTATTTGATTTTATAGTGGATTGGATTATGCAATGCACAAGTGGGAACAAAAATGAAGTAGCACAGTCCTCTTTGTGCAAGACATTGTGAAACGGATAGTGCTTTCAGTATTGCCTATGAATTGCTTGTGCAGCATCTTATGCAAGCAGAAAAATGGTACAAGATATTTAACTTAGTTCAAGGGCCCAGCCTGAGGGTTCTGTTCACACTTCTGCAAGGATGCTTGCACATGCTGAAACCTTCTAATGGATCCAAGACTTTGATGGCTGAGAATAGGTCAGAGAGAAAATAGAGTCCATAATGAAAAGGAAGACATGGAATTTTGATGAATAAAATAAGAACTTAATTGGACAGTGCTTGTGTGGAGAGAAACAAATTATTTTTCCAACCACAGGAGTAGTTGGTTGAGCATGATAAACTCTGTTTTATATTGTTGTACAGTTTGATCCAGTATGTTATGTTTTTGCATGAGATTCCTCTACTGCTGTTTTTAACAATAAGCACTATTGCTGCTATTGTTGATTATCCATGCTTTGACTGAGTGCTTTATGTATCTAATTTTTGTATCTTTATGTATCTAATTTTTGTTAAGCAGAGTGAGCCCATTGGAAGGTCTCAGTGATATGATAAAGTTTTATAAATAAAATAATGTCTTCCAAAAAAGTTGAACATATCTTCTAGAAATTCCTGGAAAGAGAAAAATAAATAAATACAGACTTCAGATGTTAGGAATTTTGTCCTTGTTTCCAAAACAGCATGTTGGTTTTCACCCAGCTTACTAAATCACCAACATTCAGTCTGGATTATTTAGATTTAAATTAATTGACAGAACACGTTGGCTCTAACAGCATCTGCTTCTGATGCCAATGGAACATCACTGTAAAATCAGGATCACATCATTTTTATTGGTACATATTTTATTGGACTTTTGATTATAATAAAGTAAGTAAGAGTTACAATTCGTTCTTTCTTTTATCGTCTCTGTGAAGACATTGTCAAAAGTGCTATGAAGACAATCTTATGCTCAGCATAATATAGCTTAATATTTTAATATTGAATAGAATGAATGTGGCACTTAACAATCCTCAGCAGAATTTTGCTTAGGTCTGTTCAATGGGACTTACTCCCAGAAAACTGTTTTTAGAATTGAACAGTTAATGTGGGAAAGTTTGAAACTACTAAACATCTTCTAGATCCTATTAACTGCTACAGTTGATGCAGTCCTAAGCAATTTGGTGAGGCAGTGTGGTACAGTGGTTAAGAGCATCAGATTAGTATCTGGAGACTCACGTTCGAATTCCAACTCATGCCATGGAAGGTCACTGGGTGACCTTGAGCCAGTTGCATTCTCTACCTAGCCTAATTCACAGGGTTATTGTGAGGGTAAAATGGAGAAGAGAAGAGCAACGTAAGCCACTGTGGATCTCCATACGGGAAGAAGTTAGAAAATAAATAAATAAATGAATGAATGAATGAATGAATGAATGAATGAATGAATGAATGAATGAATGAATGAATGAATATTATACCGGGTGCTGTTGGCTTTCCAGACTGTGTTATCATGGTCTGGTAGTTTTTGCTTGTACCCTTCTAAGCACATTGATTTCTATGGACTTAGAAAGGTAGTTACAGTGCTTAGGACTGCATGGAATGTGATGCATTTCTCAGCAATATTCTTTAATAGATATGACTAAATAAACACTATTCACATGTATGAGTGGTCACCACAGATCCAGGACACAAGCAAAGAAGCCCATTACCTAATGGGCAGAGATGACTTTTTATTTAAACCATACTATGTGGACAGGGAAAGATGAGGGTTCCAGCTTAGAAGCTCCAATGGTATTGAAGAGCAAATTGTAGGAATATTTAATGGAATCAGATTTCCCTCACAGTGTGAACTAAACAGACATCATTATGGTTCTGTTCATCTTATTCATGGGAATATTTTTTATACAAGCCTTTATTGGCATAGAGGTATATTTTTTTAAGATTCATTAATTGAACCCTGGGAGGCATATATTCAATTTTGAAATGCCTTTCTTAGTTCCATTTGTAATGAATGGTACCATAGCATGAATCACAAGTATACTTGATACTGAACAGCCATCCTGCACTCATCAAGGGAATGTTTAGTTTATTTAAAGAACACAAAAGACTGATTATGAAACAATAAAGTTTAAATGCATATTTTATGTCTCTGAGTTTTCCATTCAAAATACAGAATTGTTACATGTAAGGGACTTCCTATCCTAGAAAAAGAACATCATGTCCTCATTTTTTCCAGAAATGTTAAGAGGTGCCGAGTGCATATATACTGCATGATCTAAGTAGGAATTCAGTGAGCTCTGTGTAAAAGAGCTGTCAAAGTTAAGACATTTCTGGCAGGGAGAAGTTAGTATCTTGCCCTTTCTATCTGGTCATGCTGACAGGCATCCTTTTCGTATGCTTGTTAGCAATCTGAGGCTATCCAAGGGCGTTTTCGCACACACTTTTTATTCCAGAATAAAAGAGAACCGCATTGATTCCTTACCTTTTTAATGTAGCGTAAATTCACGCTCGGGATGCACACTCCGCATTACGGCCCTGTAGTTAATGATCTTCCGCTTGCTTCAACTCCCGCGTTTTCGCGATCCCTCAGGAACGCGGTGCAAACGAAAACGTTTTAATCTGATAGGGCTGGTAGCGCCAAGCAGTCCTGGGCGTCCCGGAGGTGGGCTAAACGTTCCTTGCATCACCATTCGCATGCGTGGCCTCGTTGTCACATGAGAACGGACGCGTGGCCGTTAAGGCGAGTGCGAAAACCTGATTGGCCGCCGCATTCGCTCGATGCACATCTCTGCAGCGGGGAGAAGGGAGAGTGCGGTAACCACATTCTTATTTTAAGCGCCCACGATCTTTTGGCTTCAGTAGAATAAAGGGCCGCTCCAAGTGGCATATGTCATCCTCCAATCCCTCCTACCCTCCCCCCGGTAAAAACTAAAATTAGCAAAATGTCAGGTATGGCAAGATTTGATTCAGCCAAGATGCAATTATCCATTTTAAAAGTGCTTTGATTGAGGTGCTCTGATGTTGGGCGGATTTATTCCTGGGCATACCATACACATAATTAAAGTCGGGAGTGGAGTAATTTATCAATCTCGCTTTTAGCCTGCAGAGGGCAAGGGAAGATGAGTTGCGCGTCACTTCTTCCTTGCTCTTCTGCTCCGTTCAGCTGGGCTCTCTGTTTGTTTTATTAAAACGCTTTAGGGATGTGATCCGCGCCTCTTTGCAGAGTGAAACTGGCAGTCATTTCTCTCCAGCTCTCGGCAGGAGAGAGTCATTCGCTTTGGGATTGTGGGAGGGAGAGAGAGAGAAAGAAGGAGAGGAGGAGGGAGGAGGGAGGACAAGAAGGAAGAGCAGCTTCGGGCGATCAGAGTTTGAAGCCTCCTCTCCCCTGCCTCTCTTCCCCTTCCTCCCTCACGATCCGCGATGTTACAAAGCCTGTGAGGCTGTTCTCTTTCCCCTTCGCCTCCTGTCACTTCCTTCCTGGCCGCTTGCAGGGACGAGTCCGGCCGCTTACTTTTATTCCACCAGGCTACTTTCGTTCGGCTTCTTCCGCGACACCCCTCATTGGATTGATTGTCCAAAGGTTGTGCTTGTGTGCGGTTCCCTGGAGGCTGCATGTTGAGCCAGGTGGTCGAACTATCTTACAAGGCTGGAAGAAACTAAAGGCTCCCACCCCTGTCCCCCCCCAACCCTCACTCGTGGCGCAGTGTCTCTTGTTGGATCGAGCACTGTAAGGCTTACATGACCCTAACGGGGACGAGGAAGTCGAAAGTGAGATGCAAAAGGAACAAAGGAATGTGCCCGCTACAGCCAGAACGCTCGTCGCGACTCCCATTGGATGGATCAAATCTCGCCACACGCTGAAGAGCGTAACCCTCATGTCGCTTCGATCCACTTTCGCCTCCACTTTTGTTTCAACTAGCACCAAATTGTGGGGAACCTGCGCTTCCCAAAAAAGTTGCACAAGTATCGGTTTATTGCGGAAAATGTGGAACAACGGCTGGAATGTGGTACAAAAAAGGGGTCGGGCACACATTTTCGCTTGGCGTGTGCGTAAACAGATGTGTGATACTGCGACGACCTCACATGCCAGATCTGCAACAAACAGTGTGTGCGAAAACGCCCCAAGATGCTTCTGTGACTTTAATATAAGCATAGTGTAATGAAACAATGGCTCTTTCAGAACCATGTGAATTCTTTACTCAGTAGGTAACAGGATTTCTGCTTATTCAGCTTATTTATAACATTGAAATGCACTCGCTGAACATTACAGTGATATGAAATTTTATATGTAGCTGCTATGGAATACAATCATACATCTCCAGGAGATTGGACTGGCAAGATCACTTTCCTAGCAGGTGCTTCAGAGTTTGTTTGTTTTTTAATGAAAATGTTGGTCATAATCTGTAAAATGTTTTTATAAAAACTCTCAATGCTTAAGTTCCATATATGTCAAAAATTTACTATGCCATATAATTTTTTAAAATCCTAAGCTGATCCTACAACAGAGTGTAGAACTGTTATCTTTTTATCCCTCCCCTCTCTACTTGCTCTTTGGCCCATTACGTTTTTCTCCAAGTCACTGCAGGAAGGAGGAAACATGACCATGATATCAAAGTGGCAGGATCCAGGAGCAAGAACAGAAGATTTGAGGATATCTTCATATTAACGTAATGACGTATAAGTATTCTGGCTTCTCTTCATTCTGTACTCTGAGGTATATATGTGGTATGGAAAACAGATCAAGTGGAGCTAACTGTGGGAGTTCTCCAAGAAGATGGGATGAAGGAAGAAGAAAGGAGTCATCCCTGCGATTATAGGAGGAGAGAGAATTTCATAGTGACAGAATGAATACCCCTATGGCTTAATCGGGGTTTGTCCCTACTAACAGAATATTAATGCTGCAATAGAAGTTTGCGATGAACCTGTTGCATTTGCCATAACATTGTTCTGAAGAGGATAGTACTACAGTTGCTAAGTCCTTTGTGGAATAGTGGAAACTAGTCCTAGCTTTTCAGTGAGTCAGGATTCCATATCTGAAACAGATTCTGAACCTAATGCTCGTGAAGCCTTGCCAGAAGTTAAGTATTGAAAAACAGTTCTTAGATTGTTCTGCCACTTAAAATAACCAGACCACGTCAACGAAACTGGCGGACAGGGAATAACCCAAAGGACAGGGTAGGCAACCTTTATCACTCAAGTGTCAGGAAGTGTGGTGTATAGTTAGAATGTAGGACCAGGACTTGGGAGACCCAGCCAAGTTCAGATTCCCATTCAGTGATGGAAGCTTGCCAGGCAACCCTGGACCAGTCACATACTTTCAACTTAAGCTAACTCACATGTTGTTGTGAGGATTATTTGGAGGAATAGAGAATGATGTAAGCTGTTTTGATCCCTACTGGAGAGAAAAGTATACCCGGATTTTTTTTATTTAGAAGAAGAAGAGTTTGGATTTATATCCCCCCTTTCTCTCCTGCCGGAGACTCAAAGGGGCTTACAATCTCCTTGCCCTTTCCCCCTCACAACAAACAACACCCTGTGAGGTGGGTGGGGCTGAGAGAGCTCCGAAGCGTGACTAGCTCCAAGGTCACCCAGCTGGCGTGTGTGGGAGTGTACAGGCTAATCTGAATTCCCCAGATAAGCCTCCACGAGTTCAGGCTGACAGAGCTGGGAATCAAACCCGTTCCTCCCAGATTAGATACGACGGCTCTTTAACCTACTACGCCACTGCTGCTCCTAATTTAGAGAATGTATATGTCTCCTTTCTGGAGACCTGTGAAAATGTCGGCATGCTGGTCAACAAAAAGGATGGGGAAGCCAAGGCCCATTCTTGTCCCGAACACTGACAGCCAGCTGAGCTCCAGAAGCACTGTCAGTCCCTTGGACAGAAAAATGATTTTGCCTGCCAAGCAAAATGGTCTGGCGTGCTACTGCTGTTCAGCATGTATACTGGGGGTTGCCTAGTCCTGTTATGAGATATGGTTGATTACACATTTGTGAATACCCTAGTTGAAAGTGGAGTTCAGAATCTATTGAAAAACTGAGCATTTACACTGGAACTATCCATGGAGGGAAATATCTCAATCATGATCTGATTTGTATTTGATACAGCAATAACAATTCTCTTTCATATCTCAAGGGGTCATTATAAAAGGATCCCCTTTCTTGGGGCTCTTCTCCACACAGTGGGGCAGTGAGATTTCCTCACATTTCTCTGTTTACATGTGAGAAGGCATCTCGCTGCCAGGTGTGTGGCATGCCTGCCCTGACTTTTAAATTTCTCCTGGTAGTCGCAAGATTGCTGGCTTTATTAAAGCCCCTTAAATTGCTGCTAGATCAGTACTGTTGTTGCTGTTGTTTATTATTGCTGTGTTTTTGAAATGAAAAGCAGAGTCAGCTGTTGTCTGAGGGAGGAGGCGGATGTCTTGGTGGAAAGTGATGGGTTAGTTGTGCGCCCCATGGGATCCTTCTCTCAGGTCTCCTCCAGCTCTCCACTCTCTGCTACTGCTTGCTGCCCCCACCTCCCCCTCCCGTTTTTCTCCCTCTGTTCCTCCGACAGTTCTCTCTCTGTCCCTCCCTCACAGAGCAGGTAGCAGGGAGTGGAGGGGGAAGATCAGAAGGAGCAGAAACCCCAGCAAGTGAGGGGAAAACACTGTGATTTCCATTCTCACTCAACCACGGGCCAGGATCTTCTGACACAGAAGTGTAAGCATATTTCTGTAAAGAAATCTCTGCTGCAAATTAAACATTCCCTTGCTGCACAGGATAGCAGAAGTGCATAATCAGCCTTTGTCTCTTTAGGATCTTGTGAAGCTAACACAATTTCAGGAGATGTGGCAGAAATGAGGATTGTTTTGCTAATGTGTAATAGTCCTGCAGATTCCCTGGAAACTTCTTCATCAACAGCAGCTAAACAAATTAATTACCATAAGGAAATCCAAACCTGGCTGGTGGAAATGGTATCTTTGGCTTCTGAGAGGTACTGTAGTTACAAAAGAAGACACATTTTACAATCTCAGGGGAAAAAAATCTGGAATCCATTTTTAGAATACATTGATTAAAAACTTGTTTCCTAGTAAACGAGCATAGTCACCAGGATTCCCTTTTGCTCAGTATGGTTCCCTTTTTCTCTGTGCATATTTTAGGTGTGTTTATGTGAGTCCCCTGCCTTTTCAAAAATGTGTGAGAGTAATGCCAAAGACTCTTCATTAAGAAGAGTCAACTAAAGATGAATAAACTGAATATGTAGAGTGTTGGTTCCAAGCAACTTTTCCCTGGTGGTTAAGAGAAAAGGGGGCAATGTTGGAGATCATGGAACCTGCATGTGTAAAAGGCATGTACAACAGCAGCTGGAGAAAGGGAATTAAGTGGGAGTGACTAAGAAAGTTGACTGGATCCAACCCAGATAGACTATTTATGCATACACCACTACTTACCCCATGGCTGTTTGCTTCGCAATGGGATTTTCCCGCAGTTTTTTATTTGCACAGGGAGCCATCCCCCCTCCCCCTGCCACCACTTCCTTGTTGTTTCTGTGCAATCTCCATTTGGGGAAGTTGTCTGCTACTTCCCACTCCCTCCAGTCTTTGGTCTAGCATTAGTTTGCTAGTGACTTTCACTGGGTCTACAATTCTAACCCTTCCATGTGAAAATAATTTTAAAAAGAAAGCTCTTCTGATCCATCTGAAAGGTTGTCAAAATGTGGGAGGAGGTTGGCGAAAGGTGGAGAGGAGTGAGTTCATGAAGAAAGCTAAAGGCATGTTGATCTTCTTCATTTTCCCTGATGAGGGAGAGGAAAAGTTGCACTTTCTGAGCTTTCAAAAACCATAGGGATTCTCTGATTGACAACAGGGTAACTGCTAAAGAGGAAGAAATGGTGGGGTGACTACCAAAGAGGGGGGGAAACAATCAAACCTGAAGGACACTCAATGCAGAGGAGACCACATGTGCGTCAATGGCCTTAATATTATTAAATGGACGTTGTACATGCTAGAAAAGGTATGGTTATTTTTTGTAATGGGAGGATGAAAAAAGTTCTAAAAGATTATTAGTCTTGCTTCTTGTGTGTTTTATGTTATTTTTAATTATACCCATTAAAATAATTTTAGAAAGAGGCAGCTGCTGGTTTGGTTCCAGACAACAAAGGTGTCAGAGGAGAAAAGAGGCTTTCTCCAACCCAACCGTTTCAATCTCTTAGCTGCTCGAAGAACTCCTACTGAAAAACATTGGGACCATGAAGAACTTCTCAATGGGCAGGAGACCTGTCTTCTGTGGTCTCAATGCTTTTCAGTGGGAGTCCTTAGAATGCCTAAGATTCTCTTATGTGTGTCTGTGTATCTTTGAAAATAGCTCCTCCATAATTAAAAAAATTAGAAAATATAGGGAAACTATATATTGCCAGAATCAGTAGGAAGAACTGAGTACAACTATGTACTTTTTTGACTGAAAAGATGTGCAGAATCAGAGGCCCTTCCGCAGGGCCAAACGACGCCTGGCAGGTAAAACGCCACCAGGTCATTGCCACAGGCGGCGCTGCTGCAACGCCGCATCTGACTGCTCCTCCCTCTCCCCAGGGCGCAAGGCCAGGGTTTTACTCTAAACAACAACTCTTTAAAGGGTTGTTGTTAGAAGGCCTTCCTCGGGGCATGCTGCGCTAACCACGCCGGGCCGAACACGCTTGCCCTCGCCCCGCCCCACTCACCTTGTCCCCGCCGCCGCCTGCTGGCCCCGCCCACGCTTGTCCTCCGACCCTGGAGGTCGGAGGCAGCGCATGGGCTTCAACGCCAGCAGGCTAACACGCACGGGAGACGGTGAGAGGGACGGGGCAGGGGGAAGAGGTGGCTCCGCATGGGGGAAGAGGCGGCCTTGCTGGCGTCGTCCATGTTGCCTTCGCCTCCACGCGCGAGGTAGCCTCCACGCTGGCTAGCCCTCACGGGCGCGGGAGGCGACAGGGAGGCCGTGCGGAAACGGCCAGAGCTTGCAGAGGAAACGTCCTGGGGCAAGCTTCCTGAGGTTGACTTCACTTCTTCTAAATTCCTCACAATCTATGTGGGTGGGAACTTAAGTTTTCTTTCAGGAAAGAAATTCCATCAGAATCCCTTCACCAGCCCCCAAAATGTCTGGTGCAAGCCAAGGGTGAAACTGAGCAGAGAGCAAAATGAACCGGGTGTGGGGGGAGGGGTAGGATGCCTCCTGAGCTCTGCATTCCACACAGCCAGGCAGGGGACCTCTTGCAGGGGCCTTAAAGAAAAAAGGTGTACTTTGAAGCATTTTTTAAAAAAGATGCCTTGAGCTGAAATAAGACATTCTGAGGACGTCTTGGGAAGAAAGCTGTGTGGATTATCTTCCTGGGACACCTTTTTTAACATCCCCAGAATGTATTATTTAGGCTGTGCAGAACAGACCAATAGTTTGAGCCAAACAATTTCCCATGTTGCCTAAAGAAAAGAGCCTGCTGATTGTGTGGAAAAATATATGATCCTTGATTCCAATAAAGCTCTGTGTGTGTGTGTGTGTGTGTGTGTGTGTGTGTGTGTGTGTGTGTGTGTGTGTGTGTGTGTATGTATATGTATATATGTATACACACATGTATATATGTATATGTATATATGTATATACACACACACACGTATGTATATATGTATGTGTGTATATGTATATGTGTATGTGTATGTATATGTATATATGTATATGTATATATGTATACACACACACACACACACACACACACACACACATACATACATACATACAGGCTTGTGAGAGAAAACCACAAGAAGCAAGCAGACAAAGATAATCAATTTTATGTGGAGTTTTGGGTGTTCATTTCTATTGACTTTTAAACCAATGATCCATATCTGTACAGTCCTGAATTACTAGCTGCCTAGAGCCTTCAAAACACAACATGATTAAATATAAAGAAACTGTGCTCTGGAGACACCATATGAATTGGAACTACTTCTACAAAGTTGAACAGATGTTACCAAATGGCTGTGGCATGTAACAGTATTATATACTGAAATAACATCTTTGGAGAAAAATTAGAGGAAAAGTTCTCTTGGGAAAATTGCATGGGAAACACTAAACATGATTATTGCTATTTTAAATTGTTACTTGTTTGATTTTCATTGTTACTTGTTTGGTTTTCATGGCTATTTCACTAAATGCATAACATGGAGTACAGATAGGGCATGTTAATATAAGATCCAGTTTTACAAACTTATGTAGACATTAGACAACTTCAATTGAAATGACTTTTCCAATCCCTCAAAAGAACCTCGAGCTTTGTAGTTTGCTAAAGATACTGTCTATTACAGAGCCATAACCTTTTCACAGAACTACAGTTCCCAGATATCCCTGGGAAAATGGAATGACAGCTAAAATACTCTGCAGATATGATCCACAGAGAGAACTAATGAAAGTATGCATGCAAAACTAATGAAAGTATGCATGCAAAACGTTCATTTTGAAGAAAATACAGCCAAAAATCTGCTAGAGCATGAAAAAAATCTGAGTATAGTAGTCTGTTGTTGTATTAAACAAGCCACTTATAAGATAAAGTTTCCCTTTCAGTCGTATCCAACCCTGGGGTACCACTGCGAGCAGTGGTTTTATAGTCAAGCCGCTAATGGGGTAGTTTGTCATTGCTTTCCCTGGCTATTCTTTACCCCCTAGCTAAGTGCTAGATACTCATTTACCAACCAAAAAATGGATGGATGGCTGAGTTGACCATGAGCCAACTGCCAGGATATCTGACCCGCAGGGGGATTGAACTCCTGGCCACGTGAGTGGCAGCGCATGCACCTAACTACTACACCATGCAGCTCCTTCAAGCCACTTATAATCTTCACTTAAATCCTGATGGATTTTATCAAAATTCTTAATTAATTCCAGTCCTGCAATGGAGCAGCCATTCTGACTATCCTTGGATTTTTCTTCCTTTTTTTTGTATAGCAATCCTGAATTTGTATATATAGTACACAAGCAGATTAAAAAGAACCTTGTTTCTGTATTTTTCCCTATTGTTTATATATTATTTATTTATACAGAATTATCAGTGTGAGAGGAGCTTTTCAGACCGATATAAAGTGAGAAGCCCCTCCCTCAAAGAATGCATGAAGCTGCCTTATATTGAACCAGACCTTTGGTCCATCAGAGTTAGCACTGTCTGCTCAGATTGGCAGCACCTCTCCAGGATCTCAGGCAGAGGTCTTTCACATCCCTACTAAACTGGGAATTCCATGGACTGGACCGCAGACCTTTTGCATACCCAGCGGATGTTCTGCATCTGAGCCATGGCCCAATCCACAAGAGCTTACAAAATCATATCAACAGAAGCCAAAGAGGAAAACAGTAAAAAATCAGTCCCCATTTCAATAGGAATGAGACGTCAGGAGAAATCATCCTGCAAGTTGTGGTGGATTTCCTTCTGCATTAAAGTGGTCCTTAAGGCCAAAGTGCATATTCAGAAGTTATAAAGGAACTTTTTATATTGTGTTTGCACCAGAACAGTAAATACTATTATGCTCTGCTCTATTTTATTATGATCTGTGATAGCTGTAAAATTGTTGTGCAGATTTCCTATATTCATAATATGCACTTCTGTTAAAAGGACCAAGAAACTAGGTTGCCAGCTCTAGGCTGGGAAATTCCTGTAGATTTGGGGGATGGAGTTGGGTAAGGTGAGTTTAGTTCATAAAGTACATGTGCAGTAAAGAAGTACATAAAGGTCTTTTTACCATGTATTCCATGTTGGAAGCAGGTGGGAAGACTTTGCCTCTGACTTGATTGTGATAATCCAGGATGGTAATCATGTCATTCTGTGAAATGTATCGTTTCCTCCTGGCTTTGGGCAGGCTTGCAGAATCCAGATGAGCTGCCGAAGCTGCTCCAACATCAGTGTAATTATTGGTTGACAGGAATGCATCAGTGGAATTGGATAACTCTACTGCACTTGTTTCATAGAGAATTAAAATTAAAAGAGCAGCACTGATTGCAGAAATTACTGTCATTTTGGGACTGGGGGAATGTCCACTTTAAGTCAGGACACACAGAGACAATCTGCAAAGGAAAAGGATTTAGAGACAGTGGCTGGTATCAAAGTGTATCTCATTTGATCTCAGATAGGCTTGTCCCACAAATTGATTAATGTAGGCAAGAAAACCCAAAATATGATATTTCCAGGGAGTCAAAAAGAGCTTCACATTATTTCAGGTAACTTAGCAACTGTACACACAAATTGGACTGCAACATAAAGCAAGATTTGTTCACACAGGCCAATCTTATTGCAACTAGAGAGAGTGAAAAAAGCATCTGCTGTGCTGAAGATAAAATGATACATCCATCCTGATAATTTATAAAGATTTATAAGCAAAGTGATAGGCAAGAACCATAAGAAAACATGGAAACAGAATGTCTTATTTGCACTGTTAAATTGAGTCCAGCAAAATAGGATGTGTGTTAATAAAATTGCATGCAAAGCAAACTGACTGAGCTCAATGGCTTACCTCTGTGCAGAACCAAAAGCCTAGTGTATTGTTCTTCCAAGTTAAACAGCTCTTTTCTGTGCTCTAGTGTGAACCCTTGGAAACAGGAGTGTGTCTTATTACAAACCCACAAAGAGAAAGAGGGAGAAAGACTCTGCAAGCTTTCTAGCTGCTGGCCACAGGAGCTGCTAACAGCTTTTATATGTTACAGTCTGTGTGATCCAGAAAACGCAGCCCTTTCCAAGGGTCTGTTCTGCAGCCAAACCTAGAGGGGTGGAGTTTTGCACAGAAAATACAGTGATTGGGTGCCATCTGTTTTTTAGTGCAGGGTATTAGGATATTGTTTCACACCCCCTTCTCTCTAACTACAAAGAAGCACAAATCAAGCCTTCTTTCCTTCAAAATTGCCTGCTTCTTTTTTCAAACCAGTGTTTCTTTCACATCCCTTGATATTCTATGCAGCTCCCGAATGTTAACAATATGCAACAGACAGATAGATTGAGTTTTTCAACTCTTTTTATCACAGGATTGGAGCATGTGCAATCAGTAGCAACAGGGAAAAAAACATTTAATGGATCAGACACTACTGAGTGAAGCAGACCCTTGAACTACTACCGACAGTTTATTTTGGTTCAGGCAATCTGAAGCAGGAATGAATAAACTGATGGGCAGAGAAATATGCTGGTCACCTGAATATCTGTCTGTCTATGGAAAACAACAGAAGCAGCTTCACTAGAGAGCAAAAGGGGGTCAGCGGAACATCTGGTTCAGATTTAGTAGAATGTAGTTGGAATTATTTAGGCAGTGTGAATAGTTCATCCACTTATACTCCAAATGCTGAGGGCACAACACCAGGTCTGTAAAGAATGCAACAGCAGCAGGAAGGGTAGCCAATGACCCAGTGCCAATAATCCCCTACTATGGGGGTTACAGAATGGAGTTCCTTCAATATCAAGAGGACTCAGTGCCTGGACTGGAAGACCTGAGGAAATCTTTCAGACCAAGGCTCCTTAAAACTGTGGCAAAATTATTTTGTGATGTCACAGCATGGGACAAGGTTAATCACAGGAGTCCTGGTTACTATTATGTGCACAGATGTTTACCCCAGCAGAGGTCTAATGCAGTATTGTAGCTAGAAAGTAGCAACATTGCTGCTAGGAGCCATCTTGGAAGAGAGTACTAGACTGAAGCAATGGCAAGTCATCCAAATTCTTCAGTATTGCCCTGTTCAAATGCTTAGCATTTTGCCTCCCTAGTTAAATTAATTGATGCCAATAATTCATAATTCAATTATAAATCCAGATCCACACCTCTGTTGGAAACTTCATACCATAATGCCATAGCATACTTTGGATGCAAATATTATCTCAGAAGGAAAATATGGGAAGATGGGAAGAATTAGGTTAACTTGTGATCAAAGAATACCGTACATTCATCTTGATTGATTGCTTAGGATACAGTAAATATTCAGTAGATTTTTTTTTTTACTGAGCAGACTGTGGGTTACTCTGCCACCCTGGCTTCACTCACAGAAATTTCAGTCGAGTTGCCCGGTGCATCCTCTGCCCTGGTGCATTCTCCGCCCCATCCCACCCTGGAATGCCCCCCCCCCTGCCAAAGCCCGAACACCCCCTGCCATAAACTCCCAGGAATGCCCCCCGCCAAGCGACCCCCCTTGAACACCTCTTTGCCACACCTTACAAGCATGGTGGGCATGCACCTGGTGCCAACTTGGACAATGTCCTAAAGAAATAAAATAATTCCCAAGTTCTTGCTATGAGGCAAAGCAAAATGTTATATACTTCACTCTGATTACTTCATCCCAGCTTCTCCAATCTTACTTTTGCTCCATATTATAAGCCTCCCTCATTTTCTATTGGCCACTTGCCGGTGTACAGTATCATCTATTTCCCTAGGCTAGCAATAGAGCTACATATTTTAACAGGCGCATTAGCAACAGCATCAGGATGTTCAGGGCAGAGATGGTCACCTGGGTTCACTGGGCTTGTAACAGCCTCCTTGGTTCAGAATTTGATCAGGCTACAGGTGAGCTCCCAAAGGCACCTGGTGGGCCACTGCGAGTAGCAGAGAGCTGGACTAGATGGACTTTGGTCTGATCCAGCTGGCTTGTTCTTATGTTCTTATGAAGAGAATTTAAAATCTTCTCTTGCCACATAAGCATGCAGCACCTACCTTGGGCCTGTTTGCTCCACAGTGGGTCACTGCATTGAGGTTTCTTAGTTTACACATGAGGCAGTGCCCTGCTGATTCCTCCGAGCCTAACTGGCATTTTGCCTGCCCCCTGCATCCATGTCATAGCTGCAACCTCCATTTCAGGAGCTTGCATACCACCTGGGGGGTGGGGGCATTTCAATGTTCAATGCTCCTGCAATATTCCTAAAGTGTTAAAATGAAAAAAGAAATCCCACCAATCATCTGGAAATACCAGAAGGAGTGAGTGGAACTGCTTCTGTGGGGGTGGGGGGGGGGAGGTCAGGGAGAAGTGAAGCAAGCAAAACACTTGGTATACTTTGCTTTTTCTAAGCAGACTTTTGAAACTGTGAGAATTATCTGATCTGTGGCATGGTGAGTTTGGGAGGGAGGAAATGTATATGCAACTGAGAATCTGACCTGAAAGGAGTATACACTCACTGGGCAGTAGACCGCAAGTGCATAAAAGGCCTGTGATTACTGGAACTCATAAAAAATATGAATTGGGTTTTTTGGTAAGTGCACAAATACATGATTATAGATGCACACAAATAGAAAATCTCTGCATACAAAACTGTTATGGGAACAGAGCTTATTAATCAATGATTATTGTTGAATATTTTTCATAACCTCATGGCAGCTACTTTACACAGGACTTCTTTGATTTCAACTTAACTGCTCTTGTCCTAAAGCATTGGTATTTATTTTATATCTACCCATAGGTTGCCAAAATCTTATTCAGTTCTGTGAGGTTTAGCTGAATGCCTGGTCATCTATTAAGAGACAGAAAAAGATGCAGCTGGAAAAAAGAAGGTTCTGTCATACATAAGAATTCTGACCCACCCCCCCCCCCCCCCCCCATCAGGCAAAGAGACCAAAGTTTCAGACCAGGAGAGGACTGATCACCTGACACCACCACAGAAGGCAGCAGTTAAAACACCTCCAGGAACCCCTTTGACGTTTATGAATATTTAAGGCTTCAGTTTAAGCTCAGCCTAAGCTGAAATAACAACTATGCTACAGTACTATTGGTTCTAGTTCTAATAGCCTCACTCCAGCCTTGATTCTTGGACCTCAGCCTTGAGCAGAACAAGATTATATGGGTTGGATCATGTAACTCTTTCTGCTCAGATTTCTTTAGGAATAAAGGACAAAGACAACTGGAGAATGGATTTTCCTGCTGGAGAAGGGCTTCCTCTGATGGAGAAAATATTTTCTTTGTTGAAGGAAGTATTTCTCTACTGGAGAAAACTTAGTGGAAGGGAGTAATAAGATCCAGCTGAGGAGAAGGAGGAAGAGGAGTTTGGATTTCTCAATTATTTCTCAACCATAAGTAGTCTCAAAGCGGCTTACAAACACTTTTTCTTTACTCTCACCACAACAGACACCTTGTGAGGTAGGTGAGGCTGAGAGTTGGGAAGAATGGTGACTAGCCAAAGGTCACCTAAAAGGCTTCATGTGGAGAAATGAAGAATCAAATCCAGTTCACCAGATTAGCGAATGCCACTAATGTGTAGGAATAAGGAATCAAATCCAATTCTTCAGGTTAGAATCCACTGCTCCTAACCACTACACCACACTGGAAGAGAGTTATAGGATCCCATCCTGCATATCCAAAAGCAATTCCCAAATCATGTCCAAGGTAACACACATGTATTGAAGAGGGATTTGCAGAAAATATTTCACATGGTGACAAAGCAAATGGGCCTTACAAGGCTAATGAGTCATTCTCAATTTTGTAGATCTGATCCAAAGCAGCTAATATGACCAGCAATTTCTTTTGAGGAAACAATATGTGAGATGTACTCATTTATCCAGGATGGTGTGAATCTAGAACATTGCATACGATATAAAGGATACATGAAAATATATAAGATATTTTGGGGGTTTTTTTAGTTAAAATAGTGGACAGCAAATAGTCATCCTAAGAATAAACTCATAGGAGATGCATTTGGTAATGGCTGCAGTTAATTTTTGCTTTATTACAGTTCTTCCTGGATGGTTTCTTTCAAGAGAGATTCTGCTATTTGTATCACCTGGATTCAAAATGCTTTCACTAAGAAGTTGGTAGTATTTTCCCCCATTTATTTTAATATCTAACCTATTGTCAACAGTTTTCTCCTAAACACATCTGCATTCAATTTGGGGAAAATTGGCAAGGACCAAAGGAGACACCTTTAACTTTGTCAATATTGTATGTCTGGCTAGATTAGTTACAGTTTTATGAATTGGGCTATGCAACAGTGTCTTGCCATTGAGCCAAATTCTCCAACAAAGACCTCTGGTACTGTAACTAGACAAAATATTTTACAAAATGGAAATGATGCTGGTCAGTTTATTATTACAAATATTTTTTGCTAAGGGATGCAAATGCAGATTTAAAATATTTATTCTATATCAAGCCAAAATACTAAGCACAAATTCATTTTTCCAGCTGTCTACATCTATGTTCTTTAAGAAAAAAATAATTTTATTCAAACTTCAATGTTTCTAAAGACAAACAGTTTTAAAGAAACACTGAAATATACTATTGATCAACTTGTACTAGCATCCTTTCTTTCTAAAGAGGGGTTTTTTTCAGTATGTGAGTTTTAAAATCTCCAGTGATTCCTTGTCAATGAAATTTCTAGCTATATTTGCACTGCTCAGGAACTCATCCTCAGTGATCTTGGTATACTTTGGAACATACCAAATGTAACTGACCAAGAAGAAGGTCCTAGAACTGAAGAAAGTCAAATATGACACACATGGCCTAAAGAGAGACCTCTTAAACAGGTTTACTCAGAAGTGGCCCATTCTATTTAATGCAGCTTAGTCCCAAGTAAGTATCATTTGGATTACACAGCTTCAGTCTTAGTAGACACAACTAGTAGACATTGCTGCTCATTTGACTTCAATTGACATTGGTTTCTATTTGACTCTAGCAAAGTACCATGATTGGAGAAGGAGACAGAAATGCATGAGAGATGCAGAAGCGATACTGTAATGGTGAGTGTGTGTGTTTTATTCACGTATCTCTATCCACAAACTACAGTTAACAGTATTTATGTTCTGTCTCTGTCTCCTTCTCTCTCCTGTTACATGTATGTGTGTGTGTTAGTGTGTGTACACACACACACACACACACACACACACACACACACACACACACACACACACACACACCAGTGGTGGGATTCAAATAATTTAATAACCGGTTCCGGTGCTGGGATTCAAATAAACTGCTTGTTTACAAGCACCATTTTAACAACCAGTTCTGCTGAAGTGGTGTGAACCTGCTGAATCCCACCACTGCACACACCCTCTTATAAATAGTCTACTGCTTTAAGCAACATGGGGGAGGGGAATAATTTAGAGCCCAAAGCAATGCAGTAAGGAAAGCTTAACCTTATTCCAACCTGATATTTTTCCTTCTCTTTCTTCAACCCAAACTGCTTTAACTCATTGGAGACTTCTTGTAACATTAGATTTGCACCTTGGAATCCTCAGTACATAGCTCATGAATCTGACTGCTACACCATGGCTAGGTACCAACAGTGAAATGTTTCCAGAGCTATAAGTCAATGGGACAGGAGGGCCTTCTCCTATCCTTGTATTTCCTACAACATGTAACTGTTCTTTATCTGATGATTATGAGATATTTGAAAATATAATAAATGCTTTTATAAATGAATATTGAATATATCTAAAAGCAGACCTTCTATAAAGCTACTCCTCCCAAAATCTGTTGCACCCCTAGAAATATTTATTTATTTATTTATTTATTTATTT